>NC_066587.1:15997557-16005057 GCF_905475345.1 Vespula vulgaris
AGCGATAAAAATAGAGAAAAAGAAATAGAGATAGAAAAGAACGTAGGAATGGACAGTTTTTAGATTTTCACGAGGAGAAAATCGATCGAATGTGACAGTATAGTTATATGTAAGTATATATGTACATCTAGGTTGGTATATATCTATATAGTATTCGATAACTCGATCAAACAATTTCACGTTGAGAATTCTAGTAGATAGAAAAATGTTTCTCTCTCTCTCTCTCTCTCTCTCTATATATATATATATATATATATATATATATATATATATACACATATATATTTATATATGTATGTATATATATATGTATATATATATGTATATACATATGTATATATGTATGCACGTATAAATTTTCTTTTTCTATCTTTCTATTTTTCTCTCATCTCTCTCTCTCTTTCTAGTCATACTATTTTCTTCATATTTATTGTTCGCCTTTTTCTTTTATTCGTATCGTACGATTCTCTCGAAAGATTATCGATCTATATTATTACCTATCAATATCCTCAATTACTCCTAAACACCTAATTAAATTCTGAAGCACGTTTCGTTCGTATTTATCTAACAAATCTCTTTCCCTTTTTTTCCTTGCAAAGTCGACAGAGAAGGAGAGAGAGAGAAGAGAGAGCGAGAAGATAAAGAGGAAGAAGAAAAAGAAATCCACAAATTTGAAATCAGATTGTCCGGTAGTCGTTAATAACAACAATGATAAAACACGATAGAACAATTTCACATTGGTTGAATAGTCGATGAAGAAATAGCATCGATTGCCGTTCGAGTGCTGCTCGTTACACCATCGTCGTCCATCGTCGGGTCCATCGTTCTTTTTATTTCTCATTTCTCTCTCTCACTCATTCCCTCACGACGTATTTATCTCTTTCTCTCTCTCTGTCTCTCTCGTGTCTACTCTACCTTTCTTCTATTTTCCTTTTTTTCCTTCATCCCCCTTTTTCATATCCCACGCAGTTGGCGGCTTCGTCGGATGCTTTCCTTCGTGAGCTTCGCTTCGTTTTCCATCATCCTCCTACTCTTGCAAACATCCACCGGCAATGATCTCTCTTTCTCTCTTTCTCTCTTTCTCTCTTTCTCTCTCCGTCACGCTGTTCTTTCCTTCGCTCACGACAAGGACATATGGATAAGAGAAAGAGATAGAAAGAGAGAGAGAGAGAAAGAGAGAGAGAGATAGTTGGCGTTGGAAAATAGTCACGTTGCGGTTAATTTCGAGCTACATTCTCCCTCTCTTTTCGTTCTTAACGCACTCATCTCTCTCTTTCTCTCTCTCTTTTCTTTTTCTTTCTGTTTCTTTCTTTTTCTCTCCCCTTTATCTTTATCCTCGCATTTCCAGGCTGCGTCTGTCTCTTCGTGATTTAATGGCCGGAAGCGTAATTACTTATGCCGTCGTAGCGTGCACGTATGTATATACACGCGTACCCAGATTGTATATGTATCTCTCTCTCTCTCTCTCTTTATCTATCCATCCATCTATCTATCTATCTATCTATCTATCTATCTATCTATCTATCTATCTATCTATCCATCCATCTTTACTCTCGGTCTCTCTATCGCGTTTGTGTAAAGGGCCATTGTCGGTTTACGAGGACGCCTTCGTACCGATCGATGATCGTTCGAATCGAGTTCTCTTGGCATGTGCTTCGAGATAAAGGACTCCCAGGACAATGCACGAGTCGATAGGACGAGAACAAGGAGAAGGAGAGTTGCCGGAGAAGACGACTTATGTTCGATCCTATTATCGATCTCTCTGTCTCTCTCTCTCTCTTTCTCTCTATCGCTCTCTCTTTCTCCTCTACAGATACACGTGTGATCTCTAATCACCAGTGTTTGTGTTAGTCTCTTTATTTATGTACCTGTATTTGTGTATTTGCTCGCTCGCTTCGTTTGTGCGAGTGTCCTTAAGAAAATGAACGCGTAACTTGTGGTTTATATGATCACAGGAGTTATCGATGGATAAATTAATTAACACTGTTAATCGAATTAATTATGAACTAATTTCTCTCTCCCTCTCTCTCTCTTTCTCTCTTTTGTTCTATTTACGAATATAGAATCACCACCAAATGGAAAGTTTCTAGATCGGCCAAAAGAAAAAAGTATTCAAGTAATTTTACTAATCGATTGTACACTTTTTTCCCCAAAAGTGTTTTGGGCCAATTTTCTTTCCCTTTTTCCAGGATAAAAATCTAAATTGTGAAATTAGAAGTCTACGTACAAGTTTAAGTAGTCTCGGAAAGTGCTAATTTACTTCTAAAAATTGATATGAACTTTTGGTCCATCCGAAAGTTTTTGACCCATACTTTATATATTCATGTATGTGTATATATATATTTTTTTCTTTTGTTAGAAAATCTATTCTTTTTTCATTTACTTAATTCCACTTTTACAATCTACAATTCATGCTCGAGCGGAACGAAACTTTTTATATATTTGTCGTAAACACACACACACACACACACACACGTATTTGCTTCTCCGTGTGAAACATTGACAAGTTCATTATTTTTTCTTTTTTTTTTCTTTCTTTTTTTATTATTTTTTTTTTTATTCCCGTCTATTAATTTTCTTTTTCTCTAGGGAACAGATAGAGATCAGGTCGATGATCGCTCGACGGACAGTAGGGTAGATATCGTTTGTCGTCGACAGGATGGAGATCGTTTGATTGAGAGAAATCGCTTAATCGTGCCTCCTCGTTCGATCGTCATTGTTAATGTTAACGAGAAACGTCTAGACGACACTCGATTCGGCCCTTTATATTTTAATTTCGTGAACAAGGATACTCTAGGGAAAAAAATTTTTTTTCATACGTGTGTACATATATATATATATATATATATATATATATATATATATATACACACACAAACACACAGAGACACACACAACATGTGTACCATGTAATGTATAAAATTAATAACTTCCATTAAACCGATTCGCAAGTTTTTGCAAATTTTCGTTGATTGTATAGCATTTTTTTCTTTTTTTTTTTTCATGATTATTCATGATCAGGATGGTTGAAGATACGTATGTAAAATAGATTCGATCGTATACGAAGTAACATGAGAAAAAGAGAGAGAAAAAAGAGAGATAGAGAGATAGAGAGAGAGAGAGAGAGAGAGAGAGAGAGAGAGTGAGAATAAAAATGAGGGAAAAGTAGAAATGCGAAACGTTTACAAGTTGCCCTGAATTCGAGGGTAAATTCGATGGATTGTTTAAGGACTCGGATAAAAATGCGAAAGGTATCGTCGACCAAATAGGAAAGATTCGAAATGTAGAAAGAGAGAGAGAGAGAGAGAGAGAGAGAGAGAAAGAGAAAAAGGGAGTGAGAAAACGAGATATAGCCAGGAATACTGGACGATGGGATAGGATTACGTGTATCGTATAAATTCGATCCGTTTCTACACACACACACACACATATATATACATACAGAATACACAAAGAGTTCAAACTTTCGCCCTTTATTTCTGTCTCTCTCTCTCTCTCTCTCTCTCTCTCTCTCTCTGTTTCTTCATACATGTTATATTAACTATATGATTTTAAGAGTATTCAACAATAACGTGTATTATAGTTTCTTGTCGAAAGACATTTTATCAAGCTTGTTATATATTTATGTAAAAAATAACACGTCAAGTTAGATAGAAAGAAATAAAGAGATAGAAAGATAGTATGAGAGAGAGAGAGAGAGAGAGAGAGAGAGAGAGAGAGAGGGAGAGACAAAATACGAAAAACTTATGTACAAATATAACGAGTACGACCAACGCATCTTGGTCGTACATCACTTTGTCAAAATCCTTCGTTTCGAGGATATATCAAGAAGGATTTCTCGAGTATAGCTATAGGGGAATATAATGAGGTTTCTATAACAAATGATCGAGTCAGCTAGCGTGAAACTGGGTCTATTTTCGATGTTACTCCCTTATTTTCCTATCTCCCATCGTCGTTGATTTTCAGTTAAATCTGACGATGATATTCCATCTCTTTCTCGTTCACCACTTAGACGATACACACATACACACACATATATATATATACACATACACAGAAAGATAAAGAGAGAGAGAGAGAGAGAGAGAGAGAGAGAGAGAGAGATATCAATATATGTATGTATATACGTACACACTCGTTCGAAAGACTACCTTAATAACGTAATACGGAAGGATAGGAGGTATCGTTCGATGTATCGAATAAAGTGATATAAATGAGATAGCTCGGAGGAACGACGAGAGTTACGTAACGCGAAACTAGGTCTCAATATTTTCCTCCCATCGTAAAATTCGATAATAACCTTCTCTTCCCCCGAGCTATATATGTATATACATATGTACGTACACAAACGTAGATAGGTTTAGGTTTGTATATAACGTACGGAGGTATTATATTTATACGTATCATTTTATAAAGATACAAACGAAAAAGTAAAGGGACCACTCAACTCTTTTCTATATACGTACATATGTATATATGTATGTATGTATGTATGTGTATATGTGTATAGACGACGAATAAACGTTGACTATCATTTCATAGGACCATAACGAATATTGTCATTACTATTACTAGTATTATTATTCTTAATGTTATTATTATTATCATTATTATCCTATATTGTTGAAACGAGCAATTCTTGTATATTCGTATATTTATCGATCGTATCTAGAAAATAAGGCCATTAAGGAGAATTTCGATTATGGATGGATCAAATCTATGGTTTTCGTGATACGAGAAAACGATATTTAGCTTAGATAAGATATTTCGACGTGGAACTTTTGGAAAAATTTATTTCTGGTCAAATGACCGTATAAAATATTGATGGCTACTTTTTTTCCGTAAAAGTTTCATTTTACCAATTCGATATACTCGGTGCGTAAATTATTTGTGAAACGCTATGTGAAATTTGTAAGAATCTATCTAATCACGTCATCGCGACAGATATAATTAATTCGTAATTAATAAAAATCATTGGATGTTACATCGAAAACGAACGATCGGTGTTTCGTGCTCTTGTTTAAAAATGAATTCACGCGAATAACTACCGTGGTGCTGTATGAAAAAGAAAAGAAAACAAAAAAAAAAAAAAGAGAGGAAAGAAAAAAAAATATTGCGAACGCATGGAAATTAATCCGAATATAATGCCTACGGGGTATGTACTTACTCTCGGACTGGATGAAGAAAGCGATGTCATTTACACCGACTACATGGACAAATTTTAACCTCCGGGTCGAATAAATAAAAAGCTATGAACAAAAATTTTTTATTCTTCCTCATTCGTTGTTCTTTAACAGAGTGGTTTTCCAAATATTTATTATCATCATCATCATCATCGTCGTCGTCGTCGTCGTCATTATCATTATCATTATTATCGTCATCGTTGTTGTTATTATTATTATTATTATTATTATTATTATTATTATTATTATTATTATTATTATTATTATTATTTTCATTATTATTTCAACATATCAAAACAGAATAAAATTAGACAGAGAGACAGACATACGAACAGACGGATATAGAGAAAGAGAGAGAGAGAGAGAGAAAGAGCAAAGGACAAATATATGTATATATATATATATATATATATATATATATATATATATATATATATTTGTGTGTATATACATAAATAAATATTCGTGCATCGTGACGTATAACGATCAAAGCTTTAACGATATGAAAAACATTTTTCGTCGTTTCGTCCGAAACGAGTCGACGACTCGCTTTTTGATATTTGTCCTTGCGTATAAACGAGCTAGTTTGCTGATGCCGTTGATGTTGCTGATGTTGCTGTTGCTGCTGTTGGCTTTTGTCGGACCCGAAGCCCGATGTAACGGTGTCGGTGACGCGTTACATCGCTTTACGCACGTCTCCTCTACCGATTTATTATCATAGCCATAGCGAAATTTTCGAAATTCCTTCTCTGATACTCCACGTACGGTTCTCTGAAACGATTAATTAACGAGAAGACAAAAAGAAAAATAAAGAAAGAAAAAAATACAAAAAGGAAAAATGGAAACGAACAGAACCGAATATTTTTTTTCAACGTGTTAAACATTACCTCGATTCGATCCGCATGCGAATCCATTTAATGAAAAATCTTTTTCGAATTTCTTTAAAACCAAAGGTTACTTTTGTAATCTATAAAATTCGTTCGTTCGTTTTATTACGCATCGAATTGAATTTTATATAATTCATTCATTCATTCGCGCTTTTAATTCTTTTGTACGATTAATCTGTAAATAATGTAATAAACAAATTCATTAGTTACACATGCTCGCTCGTGTCAAAAGATTAACTTGGAATGATTACAAAATCGAATTCGAAGGATTCCAAAGGAAAGAAAAAAGTCACTCGATTCCGACCAAAGAGTCGCGACATTTTCCAGAACAACAATAACAACAACAACAACAACAACGACGACGACGACGATATCAACGGATGAACAGAAATAAATAAAAAAAGTTCAGAAACAAATATATATAAAAAAAAAAAAGAAGAAAAAGAAAAGAGGCAAATCAAAGAACGAAAGTAACATGAAGCTCTTGGCGTCGTTTAAAGTTTCAATCGAAGAATCTCATGCGAATATCTCGATGGATACGAATATCTCGAAGAGACTTGCGCAGGTGTGGGTGGCTGAGGGGGGAGGAAAGGGGTGGGAGGGAGGGGTTGAATCGAGTATAAATAAATTTTCCTAAAGGATCCGCACGTGTTCTCTCGAGCGTTTTCTCTTTGGCATGGTACCATACTTTTCGCGTCACCGATTTTAGTAAAAAAAATAAAAAAGACAAAAAGAAGAAAGAAAGAAAGAGAAAGATAAAGAGAGAGAGAGGGGGAGGGGGGAGGAGAGGGATGCTGGAGTATATCTTTGCATCCGATACGTATATCGAGGTTGTAATTTGTCCTGAAAGCTTAGACCACGAAACTCGAGTATGTTCAAAAGATAGAAAGAGAAAGAGATAGTGAATCGCACATACGGTTCTACTTTCATATTGGTTATATACATATATATATTTTTTTATTTATTTTCTTTTCTTTTATATATAAACGAGAGATGCATGGATGCAACGACGGAGATAAGCATTCGAGGCTGAATATTCAACGAAGAGAGAGTTAATATACTGCTATTGTGCTTGGAAATAAATAAAATAAAATGTTTCTTTTAAAAATGAGAGAGAAAAAAAAAGAAGGAAAAGGGAAAAATTGCAGAGTAAATTCTTTCGTTTTGACAAATTTTATTTATTTTCTTATTTAGTTATCTTCTCTTTTCTTTCTCTCCTCGGTTTTTATTTATTATTATTATTATTATTTTCTTTTTCTTTTCTTTTTTTGGCTTTTTTTTTGTTTTTTGTTCTCATTTATCTCGATCTCGACTTGATTTTCTTTCCGCTTTAAGAATTGTAGACTGTAAAGATAGGTCGCGAGATTCGAGATGGATTTCACAAGATGTTCGCGGTTCGATGC
This sequence comes from Vespula vulgaris, assembly GCF_905475345.1. Taxonomy (NCBI): domain Eukaryota; kingdom Metazoa; phylum Arthropoda; class Insecta; order Hymenoptera; family Vespidae; genus Vespula; species Vespula vulgaris. Next base: position 16,005,031 of record NC_066587.1, read on the forward strand.
GGCTTTGCAATTAATAGCGATCGCTCT
>NC_066587.1:16010057-16082557 GCF_905475345.1 Vespula vulgaris
TATTACGTTCTTAATGAGAATTGAGTATAATTTTTATTCTTCTTTTGTTGTATATAGTTCTATAAACAAAAAAAGACGATATATATATATATATGTTTATATAAATTTGTGTATACTATGATACGACGAAAAAAGAATTTTTATTATAACTTTTTATTCGACTAATTTTCTTTGTAATATTAATAATAATTATTATCATTATAAAGTAATAATTATTATTCTTATTGTTATTTCGTATCGCAATCTAAAACTACCTCTTTCTCTCTTTCTCTTTTCAACGGGAAACAACAAAAATATCGTTAACTTCGATAACAAGAAATCACGTGACTGTTTCCGGCAACTTTAGATTTCATTTTCCGCGCAACTATCTACACGGGATACGAATAATTATAGAACCTCGAAAGATTACCGAGAGATACCGAGTCTCGACCCTTTATTCTTTCTTTCAAACTTGACGTGAAGTCAAACGAGAGAAAACAAAGAGAAAAATACAGATTTACAGATATTTATATCTACATATACACACACACACACACACATATATATAGAAAAAGAAAGAGAGAGAGATGATCATCGTCAACCATTAACACGATACGTTGTTCGATCAAGCAAGAAAACTAATAATAACGTGACAATTAATCGGTCCATTATTTTCGTTCAATCGACACTGACATCTCTCTCTCTCTCTCTCTCTCTCTCTCTCTCTCTCTATCTCTCTTCCTCTCGATTATGACGGTCGAACGACTTTCGATGCGAAATTTTTACCCTTCCAATCGTCCCCTCTTTCTTTCCTTCTTATTTTTCCTTCCTTCTCCTTTTCTTTTTTCTTTCTTTTTTTTTTTTTTAATTTTTCTTCCTTTTTCGTCTCTTCCTCCATTCCCATCGTAATTACAGACGTCTCGTGTAAAGGAAATATCGCGGAAAATATGAGTTCGTTTTTACCTTGCAATGCTAAAAGCATTGGCAAGCAAGCAAGCAAGCAACCAACCAACCGACCAACAAGCGTAGGATGGAGGCGATGGTAAAACTCGAATATATCTTTTTCAAGAGAGAGAGAGAGAGAGAGAGAGAGAGAGAGAGATAGAGAAAGAGAGAGAGAAAGAGAGAAAGAGAAAGAGAAAGAAAAAGAAGGGTCCTTGGAACGGATATTGGAATAAAGACAAAAGTGGATTTGCATACGCGTCATCCATGGAACAACCCCCGCTAACCCAACCCCTTGCGGTTTCGCGTATTACATTGTCGATGTTACCGTTGAACACGTTCGACCAACCAACTCGCCTTTGTCTCTCTTTCTCTTTCTCTCTTTCTCTCTCTCTCTCTCTCTCACTCTCTCACTTTGTCTCTCTCTCTTTCTCGACGCAGGAAAGATAATCGAGGGAAATATTGTAAAAAGTGAAAAGCTTTGTACCGATATCGTGTAAACGGATTTGATTAAAAGCCATTCTCACGCTACTGTTTTCTTTGCTCTAACAGAGAGAGAGAGAGAGAGAGAGAGAGAGAGAGAGAGAGAGAGAGAGAGAGAGAGAAACGTCGATCGACGATAATTAAAAACTTTGCTAAAGCTCGTCTATTTTAAATATATACATACATACATACATACATACATGCATACATAAATTTATGTGTGTGTGTGTGTATATAGAATTTACATATATATGTATATATGTATAAGAGTGTATCAATATATATATGCATAAACACAGACACATACACATACACTTATATTTGCCGTTCCCGTTAATTATCTCAGTTTAATTAAGAGATTAATCGGCCAGAACTTTCTTTCTCTTTACCTCTTAAAAAACAAGAAAGTTAAAGCAAAACAGAAAAGGAAAGAAAAGCGGAGAGAGAGAAAGAGAGAGTTTTCTTCTCTTCTTCGCTTTCATTCGGGTTTCATCTCATTGACGGCAACAACAACGTCAACGACAAGCGAGAGAAAGATAGATAGATAGATAGATAGATAGATAGATAGAAAGAGATAAAGATACATAGAGAAAGAGACAGACAGAAAGAGAGAGAGAGAGAGAGAGAGAGAGACAGAAAAAAAATAGATGAATAGAGATAAAGAAGGAGAGAAAATGGTCGACTGGTTAAGTCGTGTAGTATATGTGTGTGCAGCGTCGGGCACGTTGGATGGTAGCAAGTAGAAGGGGAAACAAGGGGAAAAAAAATCAAGGAAGAAGAGAGGGTGCTCTTTTATCGTAAAACTACAGGTGCTTCAGCTCGTACGCTTTTCCACTCTGCGATCGATTAAACTCGATTCCCTCTTTCGACATCTCGTAATCCAACTCTCTCTTTCTCTCTCTCATTCTCTCTCTCTCGTTCTCTCTTCGTGTCCCGATTCCATCGTACCGTTTTCCCCATGTAACACGAACGTTCGATCGTCCTGTTACCTACGTCCATTCCCATTCTCCGTCCTCTTATTCTCGCGTCCAATGGAAATCAACCCTTAATAGCGTGCCATTGCCCGGAGGAAAGAGCTCGCGACTGCTAGAGAATGAGATAGAAAATGGGAAACGCGTGCAATGAACAGAAGAGAGAGAGAGAGAGAAAGAAAGAAAGAAAGAAAGAGAAAGAGAGAGAGAGAGAGAGAGAGAAACGAAACGATCTGAATAATTTTACCTTTCCAACTTTAATGGACGCTGGTCGACAACGCCTTTCGATTTTCCACACGCTTTCCGATAAATCAAAGCGAGATATAAAGCGTATATTGTATGTATGTGTGCATATATGTTTATATATATATATATATATATATATATATATATATATATGTATGTACGCATACGTATGTGTATCTACATGCGTGAGGAAGAGAGAGAGAGAGAATTTTCCGTTTCTATTATTTCACATCGTCGTACGTTTACGTTAATGCGTAGAAACGATCTGTTTCTTCGTACACTTCCCCCGACCCATTCAAACCCATCCCCGTTTTCATTTTTTTTCCTTTTTTTCTTTTAGTTTCACTCCATTAAACTCGCGAATCTTTCCTTCCTTCCTTCCTTCCTTCCTTCCTTCCTTTCTTCTATCCTTTCTCTTCTAGGACGAGGAGACCCAACAAAAAAACAGAAAAAAAGTCGAGGCACGCTTTTATCAACGTCATCGAGTATCGTCGTTGAAATTCTCTTATATATGTATTTGAAGAGAGAGAGAGAGAGGGATAGAAAATAGGAACAAAAAAATTGAAATAGTGAGAGAGATAGATAGATTGCAGCGATAATGGAACTCTGTCGTTTTGAATCTTCTTTTCTCGATGCACTTGGCATCGGAGAAACGATTTTTCGATAGGGAGAGTGAAAGAGAGAGAGAGAGAGAGAGAGAGAGAGAGAGAGAGAGAGAGAGAGAGAGAAACAAAATGAAAGTATGTATATACGTTTAAATCATCACTCGTGTAAACTCTGTCTGTCTCTCTTTCTCTCCCTCTCTCGGTCTGTCCGTATCACTCTCTCTCTCTCTCTCTCCCTGTTTTCTCTTCTATTTTCTTCCCATTTAGTCTGTTCGTTACAGTAATAACTGTATATCTTCTCGAAACGTTTGTCCGCGAACGAAGCGAATTTCAAAAGGGGTAGATAAAAAGTAAAATAAAATTGCAAGAATATCAACGTAGCTAGCAATACGTGTTTTCTTTTTTTTTCTTTTTGAGTTAGAGAGATACTTCTAGAGAGTATGAGAAATGAATTAATAATTGGAGGTTTATCTGATGTTTAAAAAAAATAAAGAAAGAAAGAAAGAAAGGGGGAAAAAAATAAGGAGAAGAAGATAGAAGGAAAAGAGAGAAAAAGAGGAGCAACATAAATTTACTCCAAACTCACAAAAATTTGTTGTTTTAGCCCAGAGAGAAAGGAGAGAAAAAAAGAAAATAAATAACTTCCGCTTTCATCATACGTCCAATTACTTGGAGCCAACTTAATCTTTCTCTCTCTCTCTCTCTCTCTCTTTCTCTCTCTTTCTCTCTCTCTCTCTCTTACCCCTTTCTCTTTTATTTACCTACCCAGAGAAATAACAATCGAGTCGGCTCGAGAGTTCGCGTCGTATGTATCCACATGCATACACATTGAAGTAAATAAATACACAGTTAGGTATCTATTATTTATATTTACATAGACGGAAAAGCATCGAGGTCGGTTGGACCAGCGGTAAGAAAATTTCGAAAATAGTTGTTGGTGCGAGCGCAATCATGCGCTTAATGCGTTACAATCGACGATTTATCTTACTTGCCACTCTTAACCAAGATAAATATCCTATTCGTCAGAACGCAACCCACATCTACATAAGTATATTACTATTCTATTACCATCCTTATTACTACTAGTACTACTACTACTACTACTACTACTATTATTATTATTATTATTATTACTGTTACTATTACTACTACTATTCTATTCGTGTTTTTGAGTAGAGAATTACTTGCTTGATAGGTGGTCAAGTTTTATTAACGATTTACGTTTCGAATCTCTCGCTCAAAACTAGTCAATAACGTTTGGGTATTAGATTTGCGTCGCCATATTATGTACTCTATATATATACATATATATATATTTAAGTTTATGTACTTTTAGATGGACTATTAAAAGTCTATAAACCATGATGACAAGTGCATAGATCCACGGGACACAATCCTATAAGCTGTACCTTCGTTAACAACAACGATAAATTTTGACTGCCTCTAGCCCTCTTTCCCCTTTTCCTAGCTTTATCCCCTATCCTCTCTCTCTCTCTCTTTCTTTCCCCCACCCCGTCTGTTTCCTGCTTAACATCTTTTGTATTTTTTTGTTTCTTATCGTCAAATAGTTTATATCATTTCTCGAATACGAACGAACGAATAGAGATAATTATGTGTTATCAATTTTATTCGTACAAAACGTTATATATATGTATATTTATGTATGTATGTATATGTATGTATGTATGTATCTTTCATATGTATTTATATACATATGAAATTTTCATCTCTCTTATGTGAAATCAACTCGAGAGATCGTTACTCGTCTATAGAAATAAATTTAGTTGAATTGGTACGTACTATATTAGATTCAAAATATACGATATTTCTCTCTCTCCCTCTCTCTCTCTCTCTCTCTCTCTTCCTCTCTTTCGTTTTCGTACGAGTATAAATTTTCAACGAGAAATTGTATATCTTATAAATTTACATATTAAAAATGTAATATAATTTAATTTAAATATGATTTAAAATTAAATATAATTTATAATTTTAAATATGATTTAAAATTAAATATAATTTATAATTTTAAATATAATTTACAATTATATATATATATATATATATATATATATATATATATATAAATAATAACGCAAGAAAAAAGTATAATTAACAACGTTACGAATCTACGCTTTTCCATCTTGTTTACAATTCATACAACTTTAATTTCATTTGCAAAATAGAAAAAAGTGAAAAAAGAAAATGAGAGAAAAAAGAAAAAAATAAAAAAGCAAAAAAGAGAGAAAGAAAAGAAATAGATCAAGATCAGATTAAAATTTTGCGTGAGGTCTTGCCGATCTTGATTTCCCTCTCGTTACAAACGTGCAAACCGATTGGTTAGAGAGAAACTATCCTTTAAAAAGCAAACAACGATTATAACAACCGATTCGAAGCCACAGAAATAATCCAAAACGTAACGTATGTATTTTCTCGTAGCGTCGCGTAGCAAATCGTAACAACTGTTTACTATTCCGATCTTCTAACGGAGCCATACAAATCCATTTGAATATTTGTCGATGTATATGTATCTGTGTATGTGTTTCTGTATATATACACACACAAATTCATACACAGGCACTCATATACATACATATACACATACACATGTGAAATATTAACGTTGTGTTTGTGCAGTTTGTCGCTCATTAAAATCGTGGTACGAATATATACGAAACTAGAGAGAGAAAGAAGGAGAGAAAAAGAGAGAGAGAGAGAGAGAGAGATACAGTCTAGTATTGCAACAGTAACGGCAGAGCAACAGCTTCAGTAACGGCATCAGCAACATTACAGTCGACGAAACTTTGTGGAACTCTACTCGTTATAGACGAGCAAAACGAGCCGCGTACGGGAACGAATCATTACGCTAATTAATTACCTCGTCCGTTGGAACTCGAAAAGGGACACCCACCTACTACGTGTTTACAATGAAATTTTACGGGAAATGGATGTATATATGTATACATAAGTGTACGTATGTATGTGTGTATGTGTATGTGTATACGTGTGTGTGGGACGAGTGGGTGGGTGGGTCTGAATTTGTACGTGTATGCGTGTTAACGCATTTCCATGATTCCCCGACTATCTCTTCAAAACATTATATATATATGTATGTATGTATGTATGTATGTATGTATGTATGTATGTATGTATACATACATATAGGTGTATTTTATAGCAAATGTTCTCCACGAAGGTACTCGAAAGTTTCTCAAACGATCACGTCCAACCAAGTTACGCGTTTCCTGTCCTCGTGTTTACAGGAAGGGTTGGTTCGTTCGATATTAAAGTGCTTGGCTAAGTCATTTGGCTGAGTAACTACTTTCTTTTTCTTCCTTTTTCTTTTTTTTTTTCTTTTTTGATTCCTATTGATCACAATTAATTATTAATAATCGATGATATCGAGTAAATATGGTGGAACGTTACGGAGAAAGAGAGGGGAGAAAAGTGAGCGTCACGCGTACGATTCTTTGTTCGTAGAAAAAAAAAAAAAAAAGAACGAAAGAAAGGAAAATGAAAGAGAAATAAATGAACATAACCAAACGTTGCGAGCAAATTTGAAAATCAATTAAAAAAAAATTCTTGAAAGCGTAACGTCGTAATAATGTTCGTGATATAATATGTAAATGTCGCGTAGTAAATTTTTGTAAAAAAAAAAAAGAAAAACAGAATAAATCGGAATAAAGCAAAATTGAACGAACGAAGTGTCAAGTACGTTTCGTTCGTGAAAACGATCGCGTGACAAAAATGTTCCTTCAAATTTGTGAAACGTCACGAAGTGTACCGTAAAATGGGACAGAGAGAAAAAGAGACAAAGAGAGAGAGAGAGAGAGAGAGAGAGAAATAGAAAAATTCCTTTGGGGAAAAATCGTGACATACTTCTCTCAGGATTCACAGAGTCATATAAGAAACGACGAGTATTTCTCTCGACGTGGTTTCTCCTATGTTGCAAATACAAGGGAAATGTTCTCAAGGACAGCTGTGACATCCTTCGTTCTCCTTCTCCCTTTGAAAATGAGAACAAATTTTTTCTGATAAGAGTTCTTTTCCTGATAAGTATAATCTTGAATAGAAATAAACTTTTTCGATTATAACGATGACGATAATGATTACGTTGACGACGATGACGATCATTTTCAAAAAACATAGTTCAAGTTAACGTATTCGAAGATCATAGTTCAAAAACAATTTTTTAATTTTAAGATTTGTTGTAACATTTATAAGACGATTGGTTTTCTTTGTTATCCTTTTTTTTCTTCTCTTTTTATCTTTTTTTTTTCATTCTACTTAAACAAAATTTTTTTTCTTTATACACTCTCTCTCTCTCTCTCTCTCTCTCTCTCTCTCTCTCTCTCTCTCTCTCTCTCTCTCTCTCTCTCTCTTTCTCTCAGACTCATTCTTCTTTATCCTTCTTCGTTCAAGTATATCTCTAATAAAATTTACATATTGCATATTTCTCAGAGATATCTTTTTCTGTCTCTCCTTCTTTTTTGGGTTGTTGGAGATGGTGAAGGGTGAGAGGAAGGTGGGAGGAAACTAAATGAGTAGAGACGAGAATCATTACAACGAGAGTAACGTTCAGAGAGCGTTACTTTAAATAGTTTTTTAAGAGATCCTTCTGAAGCAGCGATGTAAAGAAGACGATTTCATTTTCTTTCTCCTTTTCTTTCTTTTTTTTTTAGTCTTTCTTGTCTTTCTTTTTTTATAACTCGCCGTAAAAATAAACCGGTGTACTTCTTTTCTCTACTCGTTTTTCTTTCGTATTTTTTTTTTAATATCACATATAGATACGTATATGTGTGTGTGCGCGCGTGTGTGAAAAATTGCTGAATATTTTTACATTATAACGTAAATAAAGGAATATGTTATAATGATAATAATAAGAGAAAAACAATAATGATAATAATAATAATAAGAAGAAGAAGAAAAATATGGGATACAATTTGAAGCGACCAAAAAGAAAAAGAAGAAAAAAATAAAAAGATCAACCCCGAAAAAAGTCTCTTGAAAAAGCGAGATTACTTAATTAATTTTTTTTAAATACTCCTAGAAACTTTTGCTCTCCCGTCATAAGAATATTAAAATATTAATAATTACAACAAGCAACGAACAACAACAACAACAACAACAACAACAACAACAATAATAATAATAATAGAAGCAGGTGTAATGTAGTAGAAAAGAAGAAAAAAAAGACAAAAGTACAAATAACCTTTTTAATCTCTCGGTTAAACGAATTTTTTAACTAACATATTTATACGATTTAAAATATTATTAAATATAAATTTTGTCATGAAAAAATAACAACTCTCTCTCTCTCTCTCTCTCTTTTCTCTCTTCTCTGTTTTTCTCTGTGTACACTTCTTGTGGATCTTTTTCGAAATCGTAGAAACGCACAAGTTTATTGTACAAACGAGACTACGACTCGGCACGGAGATTTGTTTGAGCTTCTTCGCGGGATTGTAAATCGTTGAGAATTTATCGGCCTGGCGACCTCGTGAAACTCGCTCGACGTTCGTTGTATGTTCCTACGAATGTATTCCTATACATAAATACGTATATACGTGTATATATATATATGTACGTACGTGGACGTACGGGGGTGAAAAAGGTAAAATCCAGTGCGTTTCTAACTCTCGAATTCGTCCGAGATCTTCGACTTTTAGTGTTCGATAAATCCTTCCAAGTTTCGAGAAGGTCGACGTATCTTTTATATATGTAACCTAGTCTGTATTAGATTGATATACGTATGTACATTTCATTGAGTGTTTTTATTTAAAGAAAAAAAAAAAAAAAAAAAAAGAGAGAAACTTTTTTGGCACGTATCGATTACATCGAAATAAAAAAATAATTTAATCCTTTCAGAATATTCGATTTATCACAAATACGTATAAATAAATAACTCCACCCGTTGAAATGGAGAACAATTTTTTTATTACACGGATATTACATATCATATTTTTGTAATTACTCGTAGGTGTATTTTTAAAAAAATAATTATTTGCTTCTGTTTCGTTTTTTTTTTTTTTTTTTGTCAAATTGAAACGTACAAATTTTAGCATTAGTTTCTTCTCTTTCCTTCTCTCTTTTTTATCAGAATAGTATAAAATTATTTCCGAAAAATGGAGAAAATAAATGCACGACTGGATTTTGTACGATTTGTGAGGTACAAAAATGAATATTAGAAGAGAAACACATACGGAGAATGAAAAAGAGAGAGAACTAAAACATAAATAAATAAATATGAATAGATATATGGACGAATAAAAAATACAAAAAAAGGAGATATAGAATATAATTGGCATGGTATCGTTGTCAAGACAAAGATCAGAATTTAGTCGTTACACACACACACACATACACACATAAACACACAAATATATATCCGTTTCTCGTTATTTGAACGAGAATATATACAATAGTTGGTTTCATGTTTGTGTCGTTTGTAATTACATCGTCGTTTCTAATTAAATTGCAGATACTCCTCTCGAACTTTGGTTTCTCTATCGTTCTATAGTTAGGGACCAAAAAGCATGTCGGAACAAACGTGTACGAGATAGATAAATGTTGGTATATTTAGTATGTTAACAGCGTGTTCGTGTGTTTATTGGTCTAGTAAGGCAGGTCGCGCAAACACGTTCGGGCGCATGCGTCTTACCGCAAACGGGATCGAGTGTCCCCCTTTTTCAAATTCCTCGAGGATGACTTCCGCCACTGTTCGGTCTCAGTCTGGAACGAAAACTGAATTATTCGAGAAAGGGTGAACGTACGTTTTCGAGAAAATATTTATCAACCCACGTTTCAAATCGACTAAATATATCTATGAGTTTAATTTTATATCTTTGGAAGAAAAAAAAAAGAATTTATTACTATGGTGAATTTCTATGAGATTATCTATCTATCTATGTTACAAATTTTGTAAAAATATTTCTGAAGTAATCTACTAAGTGTATTCTGTATCAGCACAGAGTAATGATCGCTGGAATGAAAAAAAAATATTACATATATTTTTCTGTACGTTGGAAAGAATTTTTGTTCGATTATAATTTATAATATACATCGATTAATTCGTTCGTGTGTGTGTATGTGTGTGTGTATGTGTGTGTGTAAACGATCGAATTCTTTAATCAATATTAACGACGAAATCGTTAAAATACGAACGACTTTGATATTTTATATCTCACTAAGAAAAACATTTATTAGGAGTACCTCTACATAGTTATATGTATTTACATTGCAAATTTTATAAAATATTTTTATTCGAAACGATCTACTAAATATATTCCGTCGGCATAAAATAAAGGTCGCTGGAATGAAAAAAAAATATTTTTCTATCGTTCTAAAGAATTTTTATTTATATTAACGATTTATATATGTCAATCAATTCGTTTACATATAAACAGGATCGAATTTTTTTTTATCGTTATCAACAAAATTGTTCCTATAAAAAGATTTGTTCGAAGAGCTCGAGAGTGTTACATAAAAAAAAAGAGAGAGAGAGAGAGAAAAAAAAAAGAAATTGTCGTCTACAAAAAAGCTTCAAAATGTGTCAACCAATGTATTCCCTATAATGTAAACGCTTTTCTTTCGAATTTTTAAAATCGATCATTCCGCGTTAACAAAAAAATTATTTGTGAAAAAAAAAAAAAAAAAAAAAAACACAAACAAACAAACAAACAAACAAACAAAACCTGCAACTACAATTTTGCGAAAAGGGTTCGTGTGTAACGAAGAGAAAAAAAGAAGAAAAAAAAGAAAAAAAATTGTCGTGAATTCTCAGTTAATTCCAGGAGTCCAACAAGAGGAAGGTTGCGCGTTGTTTCTCAATTAACGTCTCGTCCATCATTAATGTCTCTTCCTCTCTACCTTTTTTTCATTCTCTCTACAACTACATCTATATATCTCTATCTTTCTAGTTTTAACTCTGTGAATTTTTTTTTTTCTTTTCCCTCTTGAAAGGAGCACTACTCTGCTATACGAGTACGAGTGGACGCGTTTTAACGTTAACGCGTTTACGCTAAGAACACGTACTTCTCTCGATCTCTATTTTCTAGAAACATTAGAAAAAGAGACAGAGAGAGAGAGAGAGAGAGAGAGAGAGAGAGAGAAAAGAAAGAGGTAAACGTGGAAAATGCTGTGTGACGTTCAAACGTTTTTCTTCTTTCTTTTTCTATCTATGTACTCTCCCTCTTTCTCTCTCTCTCTCTTTCTCTCTCTCTCTCTCTCTTTACCTATCTATCTATCCATCTCTTTTTCTCTTCATCTCAGTGAAGTTACTGGAATGTAAGTACTTCGCAACTGCATCTAGCCTGATGAAGAGAGAAAGAGAGAGAGAGAGATGGGGGAAAAGCAACGTTTTATTTTTCTTTTTCTTTCATTCTCATTATCGGTACTGCTTTGAGGAAAGCAAGGACATCCCCTCGTTCAACGAGTGCACCCCTTTTTCACAAGAATTCTAAAGTATGAGAGATAGAGAGAGAGAAAGTGAGATAGATAGATAGATAGATAGATAGATAGATAGATAGATAGATGGATGGAAAGGGTGAACGCTTTAATCGTTAACGTCGATGCACCCGCTAAAAGCTTCAAAATAAGTGAAGCTTCCCTCTCTTTATATGGACGTCCATGTAAATTTCATCGATACTTTCGACGATGAAAGAAAAAAGAATTATGTAAAAAGAAAAAAGAAGGTAAATATGAGGGGGAAAAAGAGAACCAAAGAGAGAGAGAGAGAGAGAGAGAGAGAGAGAAAAGCTCGTCGCACGTGAAAAAAAAAAGATATTAATCGATCGGAAATTAATTAACTTTTTTTTCCTTGTCGATCTTTATTAATTATATATCGAATATGAAAAATATGAACTAAAGAGAGGAAGACAAAGGCAAGCACGAGAAAAAAGAGAGAAAGGAAGAGAGAAATATAAAAATCTATTCTCTTTTGAAACATAAAAGAAAAAGATTAATATAAAAATAAAATGTACGTATAAAAAAAAAAAAAGAAAAAAAGAAAAAAGAAACATGCGAAGAGACGCCTACTTACGAATCGTTGTTGCGTAGAATGAATCGCAATAAAACCGCGCCTCCTTTCTTTCTTTCTCAAAAGATTTACTGCCAACGGCGATCGCGTTACGCCCATCCTTTCTCGATCATACTTATCTATCGAAAATTATGTAGTTACTATGGAGAAATCAACTCTCGATGTTTAATATCTGTCAATAGTAATAAAGAAAGGAAAAAAATAAAAAACAATAAATAAATAAATAAAAATGCGAACAAAAAGAAGAGAGAGATAAGAGAAAGTGTTTGTCTTTCTAAATGTGCACGTGCGTGACGTCAAATTTAACGTCTCTTAGAAAAATTCATTTCTTGTGTGACATAAATCTTAACAGCGTGCCGAGAATGCTTTGATATTTTTGTTAATAATAAATAAAAAAAAAAGAAAAAAAGACACAAAGAAAATACAGGGTGCGTGCACGATCACGCAACACATCAAATTTTTTATCTTCCATCCAACACCAATTTGTATCTCTCGTAACATAAATCTCATGAATATGATAAAAATCAACGAGTTTGCGTTTCTAACAGGTATTATAAAATATGACGTTTTTTATTTACATAAAAAAAAAATAAAAAATAAAAAAAAAACAAAAACAAAAAAAAAATTCAGCTCTTCTCTCGCAGACAACGAAATGAATTTTTGCGAAAGGATCTCGACCGTCGATATCTCCGTCTGTTAAATTATCAATGAAACGAAGTAAAATAAAATTTTTAATTAAAAAAAAAAAAAAAGTAAAAGAAAAGAAAAAAGAACAAAAAGAAAGAGAAAGCAAAGTCTGCTGTGCTTCGCGTAACGTCAAATTTAATATCACTTAAAACAAATTTAACTTCCGCTGGTGGTTAAATGAAATTATTTCGAACGATACAAATCAACGGAGAATTTGTTTCGGGGGAATTGAATTAGTAAAAACTATATTTTCGAAATAATGAAGTTATAAAGGGTATCGAAGAAAATGGCATAAAAAGCGAATGGTTGTGAAAGCGAATGGAAAAAAGTCGAACGAAATGGCTTCGACTGTTTCGTTCGTTTCTAGATGACGAAATAATGAATAAAAAATTAAAAAAGAGAGAGAAAAAGAAAGAAAGAGAGAAAGAAAGAAATAAAGAGAGAGAGAGAGAGAGAGAGAGAAATGAAAAAAAAATGAAAAAAAAAGAAAACGTAGAAATTTGCCAATTGACGAAATTATAATAATACATTGTTCCTCGAGAACGTTCGATGCCACGGGGGATATAAAAGATATCGCAATAAGTTCTCAAGATCTTTTAACGATAAAAGTGAACGGACGATGTAGCACGATCTAACGGGCGAGAAAATGCTTTAAGAATCGCGGGAACGAGTTACCGTGCGCGATCTCGAATTACCATAACGTTTTCCTCGGCGTGAATGCGAACCGTGCTCTCCATCCTCGATGATTATGTCGCAATAACAATAATGTCAGCCGATTACATTACGATTGGAATCCGCACGAACGATAGCTCGATATTTTTTGTTTCTTTTCTTTTCTCTCTCTTTCTCTCTCTCTCTCTCTTTATTTTTATTTTATTTTATTTTTTTTCTTTTCTTAAGCTCTACGATTTATTCTTTTTTATTATCTATCCTGAAAAAAAATATTTCATTGCGCATTGTTATAACGATAGCTGTGTGATATGATTCAGTAATATTTTTGTATCGAATAATGTAACGCGTGTATGTGTGATAAAATTGAAGGAAGAGAACAAATTGGTTTTCTCTATATAAACTATATTTCTTCTAATAAATATCTGTTAGAATCTTTTCTTTCTTTCTTTTTCTTTTTTCTTTTTTTTTTTTTTTTTTGCTTTTTGATCTCCTTTTCGGCTTATTCGTAATTTAATAATACGATAATATAATTGTCGTGATTAATACGATCTAATGAAAGAAAATTATACTGTACAGAGAAAATTTTTTTCATAAAAAATTTCGCTGGAATTATATCTTTCTATTCCACTTTTTGTTCCTCTCTCCCTCCTTTCTCTCTTTCTCTTAATTTAATAATACGATATAGTAACAGTATAATACAGTAATATAATTAACATAATTATAATTACTGATGTAATATCGTATAGAATATAAAAAAAAAAAACAACAGGAGTAAAAAAAAAGAGAGACGGGTCTTGAAATTCTCCTTTTTGAGGAAAAATATTTGTTAGGATTCTTCTTTTCTTTTTGTTTTTTAACTACTCTCGGATTATTTTTTTTTTATCCTTTCTAAATTCTCCCTTTCTTCTTTCACTTCCACTTCCTCTCTTTATCCCATTCTCGACATTTGAATTCCTTCTCGGATTGTCTTCGTCGCCGTGCCGTCGTTCGTAGAAGCGGACTTTGCGAAAGATTTTCCCTCGACGTGTTCGCGCATATAATTACCACGAAGACGACTCGATATACATAATTCCCCGGCGTGTCGGACTTTTTATCTACATGCTTGGGTACTTCCGCGTGAAAATAAAAACGAAAAAAAAAAAAGGGAGAATGGACCTTCCGTGACAGAAAGAATCATTCTTTTTTATCTTTTGTTTTCGTTCTTTCTTCCTCTTTGTTTTTCCCCTTTTTCTTTTTTCTTCCTTTTTTCTTTTTTTTTCAAATTTGATCCTAAATAATTAATAATAATGACGATAATAATAGGTTTAATTTATTGCGGAGTCACATTAGAAGACAATTGAAAGTTAGAATATTTTATCAATTTCTTAAAAAGATCAATTATAATAAAAAAAAATATATATATATGTCATATAGTATAGTAAAGTATGTTATACAATATTATTTCATTGCAGAGAAAAATTTTACGTTATCACGATACGTTTTCTCTTTTTATTTCTTTCGTTATCTTTAATCGATTAATAATATATATATATATATAACTTTTTTTATATATAATATATTAATTTATTTTATATTATCTTTGCATATATGATATATATTAAATACATTTATAATTTTTAATATATATATATATATGTATTAAAAACAAAACAAAAAATAAGAATAAGTAAAAACGAAATAGAGGACGAAAGAGTCCTGAGAAAAATTAAACGAACTCCTTAGGGACAAGTCGAGCTTGTGCACATGAGCGTGTGCTTAATTCGTTGTATATAGAAAAAAGCGAAGAAAAGCAAAAGAAAAAGAAAAAAAAAATAGACGAAGAAAAAGAAGAAGAAGAAGAATAAGAAGAAGAAGAAGAAGAAGAAGGAAAGAACAAAAAAAAATTAGATGCGCGCATGCCTAATGGAATTTCTATGTTTCTGTGAATAATTCTAGGATGGCGTTACCATATTTCATTCCATAGGTAGAATGTAAAATTCCGAGGACGATTTTATAGCTTAATGGAGTTTCTGTGTTTTCAAAAATCGTTTCGTATACGTATACGCGTGCGAGTTTGCCTCCTATTCGGTTACCGTCCAACAACTGTAAATATGCTTTTGAGAGAGTCGAAAGAGAGAGAAGAAAGAAAGAAAGGAGAAGAATATATATATATATGTATGTGTATGTGTACGTATTTGTATGTGTGTGAGTGTGTATGTATATGTATAACAAAGCGGAAGGAACCTTTTAATGATCGCATGATGTACATCGTTGATGTTCATTGAAGTATCGAGAAATCGACAAAGAGAGATTGAGAGAGAATGATAAATAGATAGATAGAGAGAGAGAGAGAGACTTAATTATTAATTAATTCGAAAGCATCGTGATGAAATTGCCAAAGGGTAGATAGGTTACCTCCATCGTATCATACTGAAAGTTTCGATTAACTAACAAAACCGATAAGCGGGAGATACAAATCGAAAAGGGGATTGAAAAGGAAAAGGTGGAAATAATTGGAAAGATTGAAAATAAAGTGAGAATTTCTACTCGTTCGTTTCATTTACATGGTAATCGTTTATTTGAAAAATTTTCATTGTTGATAAAATAACTTGTATAAATCGTACGGGCGAACGCGTGCGAGGAAAATTGTATATATACATATATATATATATACACCCACAAAGACACACACATATACAAATACACACGCGTACGCATATGTACGCATAAATAAATATTTTATTCATCGACATTTGTACGAACATTTTATCATAATCTCTGTGTTCTGAAATACGCGTTCCAGAATTATATTCTGAATTTTCATGTGTTGGATAAAAAAAAAAAAAAAAAAAAAAAAAAAACAAACAAAAAGAAGAAAAAAGAAACGAGAGAGAAAGAAACAAAAAGGAAGAAGAAAAAAGATTACAACAAAAATGAGAGAGAAAGAAAAAAAAGAGAGAGAGAGAGAGAAGGAGAAAATTATGGTAAAACATTGATTTCAATGTATACGAGCGTCGATTTTTTCTTTTCTTTTTTCCTCTTTTTTTTTTTTTTTTGTATTAAAATTCGTACTCGTTGGGTAGACACAACATCTAATCATGAATTTTAATGAGCAAAGTAGTTTTAAAGGAACATGAGAAAACGAGACGAGATTTTAGTACTCTCTCGGTAAACGAATGTCTTCTTGGTATCCTCGTGTCTCTCTCTCTCTTTCTTTCTCTCCCATAGAAGATGAGACGAAGAAGAAGAAGGAAGATAGAGAATACGTGCTTCTGACTCTCTCTCTTTCTCTCTTTCTCTCTATCTCCATTTCTATATATCTATCTATCTATCTCTCTCTTTCACGACAGCAGTCATGAGCGTGCCGCGAAACGCCCCTTCTGCACACCGTAGGCGGTGTATTAGCACCAGCAATGCAAATAATTGTTCGCTGCAATCTATACAGGGTGGCGAAACCAACCCTGGAATGTAAATAGAGTTGACGCGATGAGAGGACGACGACTTCTTGGTTTATCCTCTCTTTCTCCCTCTCTCTCTCTCTCTTTCTCTTTCTCTCTCTCTCTCTCTCTCTCTCTCTCTCTCTCTCTCTCTCTCTCTATCTCTCTTTCTCTCTCAACTAAAGGTGAAATATAGTATCTACATCTCTAAATGTTTCTCTCGAGATATTTCGTTTCTTAAGGTTGATTAGAAGATTAATGGATTTCGTCGTTCGTGATATTTCATGTGATAAGAAAATATGTACGTACGTACGTACGTACGTACGTTGGTACGTATTTCGCAATATTTTGTTTTAATTACGTTGAAAATTTGATTATTGACAAATAGAAGAAATTTTCTACGAAATGTTTATACGATCTAGGACGTCTTGTTACTCGGCTTGTTTATTTTTCGCAAATAGACGTACGCCTGTATTTACGTGTATCCCCACATGTATCTGGATTTCTAGATTTTTAAAGGGAAATATTATATGAAATACATTTGAATAATGAAATATAATAGCATCACGTGATATTTCATTCTTAAGCTTGATTAGAGGATTCGCGGATAGTTCCGAATCAAAAAAAAAAGATTAATAAAATGCGTATCACGTTATTTTATTTATACGACTCGTGTTACGCGTAAAATTTGTGTATCTGTAAAAACATTTTTCTTCTAAGAAATATTTTTCTTTGGAATACTTGATACCGGTCTACGTTTATACTACCTATCCATGTATGTTTTTTTTCTACGTACGTACCGTGTACGGTTATATTGTTTTACCAACACTTTTTTTCTTCGTGGAAATTTTTATATCCGCGAAGACATATTTCTGACAGAAATATTTTTACTTCGCGATATTTGCCACAAGTTACGTTTATTTTTTACATTTCGAGAAAAATCAAGAGTTTCTAGATAATTTCTAAAATTAATTATCTAGAATTCTCTCTCTCTCTCTCTCTCTCTTTCTCTTTTTTAGACTTTTTTTTTTTTAAGTAAAATCTTAGGGACTTTCTTCGATTTTATCCTTCACATATCAAATTGATAAATTTCATTTACGAGATACATACATATTTATATATTCGTTTTTTTTTAATGACTACCTTCTAATAACATCTCGAGATTAAATAATAATAAAAGAACGTCATTTGAACGAAGAGCAATAAAATATAGCATCTCATCGTTGTCTTCGTCGTCTTCGTCGTCGTCTTCGCCCGCCCTAATCCTCCTCAACGATTAATCGCCGAGGCAACAAGAATTAATTGCCTCCCTCGTAATAATTTATCGTTTGCGGACCTCCAACGCGATATATTTTACCGTCCAATATTTTTCTTGCTTTAGCGATAACCTACGACTAACGTTTTCCCTAAAAAGCGAACGTTACTTACCTACTTGTTTGCAGTAGATACTCGAAAGAAGATCTTCGCGTTCTGTGTTGTTGATCTTACAACCATACTCGTTCGTTAGATCGTTTTGATTACATTCTATACATAAAACGTCCGAAAATTTATGATCGTAATATCCTACGATCTACGATCTGCGATGATCTATCTACAATATTTGTGTGTTACGAAAAAAAGGGAAAAGAAAAAAGAGAGAAATGAAAGGAAGAGAAAAATACAAAAAAAAAAAAAACATTTCCCTGAATGTTATAAACAAACAAACAAAAGCTTGGTCGGTTAACGTTCACCGAGAGGAAAAAGAAATAAAAAAAAAAAAAAGAAAAGAATAAAAAAGAAAAACAAAAGTTATTTCTTTTTCATTCGTAAAATAAGAATCGTATCGAAATGAAATCAGCTCGTTCGTTTACATTAGTTTTCGTTGTCCTATCATCGAATCGAGGGAATACAACAGCTGATACTCGTGTTTACGCGTATCGATGAATATTTGTATATATGTATGTGTGTACATTACCTATGGGATGCCACATATGTTATTAGTGTCGTTCCGTCGTTCGAAGCGTACGGACGTGCGTGACAATTAACTCCAGAATATTATTATCAATGTTAATAAAGTTTTATATATTTTACCGAATATATTCAATCGAAATAATTTACAAATATTATATAATACGGTAAGAATATCAATGAACAATTCTATCTATTTGATCATTAGTTTTTCAATAATTAATTACATAATATATTTGGGAAAAGAAATATTGAATGTATGTGAATATAGAATAATAATAAAATATCTGAAGGTAATATAAATAATTATGTATCTGGGTTGCCTCTTCGGGTTTATTATAAATTCTTCTATTTATATAAAATACGGAGTTTTTTTTTTCTTTTTTAATTAATCGATATAACATTAACCATATATATTCCGTACTGATAATTTACTATTAATATCGAGTAATTACTTAAAATTCTGATTAAAAGTATTTTAAAAATATTCACTCGATGTAATCTATAGAGAACGAAGATAGGACGAGAACATTTTTAATCTCTATTAATCGTTCATACGTCGAATATATAAATGGAATGAAAACAAAACAAAAAAAATAATAAAATAAATAAATAAAAGAGAAAAGGGAAGAAGGAAAATTGAAACTAATCTCCATTCAATTTATCTCATACATATACGCGCCAAACATTCTTTTTTATTTTGTTTTATTTTTTATTTATTTATTTATTTATTTATTTATTTTTGTAGTCAATTATCAAGTCATTATACTATCTATACCTTACGTTTACTCCCGTAAATTTAATTACATTTATGATGGATGATTATATACTACGATATAGTATATTACGTACACATTCGATAATTACATCGTACGATTAGATCAATTTAGAATTATCATCCCGTATATTCGTGGAATAGGAAACAGTATTGTTGATTATCATATATCGATTATATCGCCATTAAACGTTTAGTAAAAAATTCGTCGATCTTTTTGCTAACTTTTGAACCTTATATAATTAAATATATATAAAAATATATAATAAAAATATAATTAATATATATATATAGAAACGTAATAAACACAAAAAAAAATCTTATGAACGATCGATTGATTTTATTAATTTTGTTCTTTCCTTTGTCTCTCCTTATAGAAATTACAAACTATCGGCGAGGATTTTTGCGGTTTGGACGTGAACACTCCTCTCGGTGGCGAAGATCCAATCGCTGCATTTCCTGTTTTAACTTTCGACACTCTCCTCACGGCAGTAGCTGCTACGTCCACTGGTGATTACACCGTCGTCTTCCTTGGAACTAACAAGGGCCATCTTAAAAAGGTAAGTACATAGTTACTTTACTTATTAACGATACCAAAGATCGTGCACGACCAACAGATTGGAAAAATCAATTACGTTCGATCATATTTAATAGATCACGTCTTATTTTAAACTGATATAGATAACTACTTACGATTAATTATACGTTTCCCTAATAATTTTTTTCGATTCGCACAGCAGACAAATAATCAATAATATAATTTATAAAATCCGTATTTATATAAGTTATATATTTAGTCTAATCAATAATTGTTTTCATCGTTAAGCGTTATATTAGAGTATATTTATAATAACAGTATATTTGATATTATAATATACAGTTACATGATATTACAAATATGTTACAATCTACTATGAGTAATTCCCCTTTTTTTTCATACATCAAAATTTATTCAATATTTATTACGTATGTAATATAACGTAATATCTAGATACATAATACTTCAACTCTAATACGCAGTCTACCACAATATATAACATTGGACAAAAATTTCACATATTATATGATTTTCGAATGTTACACGTATCTCGTCGTAACATTAGTATTTATATAATTTCTCTAGACATATATACATATAAAGAAAAAAAAGAAAGAAAAAAAAAAAAGAAAAAGAAAAATCTCGCCATAAATACTTTAAAAAGATATAATATCTATCGAGCACCATATTCATTAATATAAATACACGCATACATAAATACATAAATACGTAATCGTTTAAAACGACGACGTATTCGTTTAGTCTGCGTTAAAGCTAGAGAAGATAATAATAAAAGAGATTAATACAACCGATAGTATTGAAGTAATGCGTTGTTCATGCAAGGTCGTTTCGCACGATCCGATATACATGAGGTCGAAGGATTCTCGAGGTGTCGAGCTTAAAGGACGATAATAATCTCGATAAAACGTTTTCTACGTTTAAGAACAACAACTTTCGCCAGCCATGAACTTGTCTCTCTCTCTCTCTCTCTCTCTCTTTCTCTTTCTCTTTCTCTTTTTCTCTTTAGTTGAGGACACGGAAAGTTCAAATATCAAAGATCAGTGATCTTTACGCGCTCGACCGTATATGCACGACTTCCTCGATAAAACGGACATCGGCCTTGGCCGAAGGATCATTAAATTAATCGTGATTGGTGCTACATAGATTACACCTCGAGTTTTCTCTATCTCCCTCTCTCTCTTTCTCTCTCTCTCTCTCTATGTTTATGTTACGATCATGAATCAAATTGGAAAATCGAGATTACTAGAAGTACATACATCTACACATACATATATACGTACGTATACACGCAACGTGTATATTCCCTCGTAATTATCTCGACTTAGAAGAGCAGAGAAATGGAGGTAAAAGTTGTTAGAGCTATATTTAAAAATCAATTAAATCTTTTTTTCTTCTCTTGTTTTCCTTTTTGTTTTTTGTTTTTTTTTTGTTTGTTTGTTTTTTTTTTGTTTTTTGTATTTTTTCTCTTTTTCTTTTCTATTTTCTTTTTCTTCTTTTTTCGTAAATAACGATCAACATAAACGCCGGGAAAAAGAGGAAAAAGAAAGAAAAGAAGAAAACGGACGATCCTCGAACGATAGGGGCAAGTCTTCTTCCGAATGAATTATAATTATCGGCTTAGATCCAAGCTTAAGATTTATTTCTTAAGGATCTTTCTCTTTCTCTTTCTCTCTCGAAGCATCTCTCTAAGGCGTTTCTGGTTAAATTAATCACGATAGGAAAGCCCCCTTTCATTCTTTCTCTGCCATTTCGTGATCTTCCGCTTCAAGAAATCAAGTATAGTTTTCTCTTTTTAATCGAGAGAAACTATGTTAAAATACGTTATGTATGTATAAGTGAAGATCGATATGGATCTATTGTAAAAAAAAAAAAAAACAATAAAAAAAAAATAAATGAATAAGATCGATCAATATCGAAATATCTATCTATTTATCTATCTATCTATCTATCTGTCTGTCGATCGATCGACCGATTCAATTCTCTCACATATTTTTATTTTCATCGATGATTCTTTTAATATCTATTAAACATGTATTACGCAATAATATTGACATTATCTCCTAGTTTGTTTTCTATTTCTAATGTGATAACGTTAGATCAACATAAATAAATAAAATCAATCAGTAGACCGATCGACTGATCGATTGACTGATCGACTAACACGTTTCTTACTCATGTCACATTTGTATCAATTAATGTTTCTAACGTTTCAACGAAATTAGATAATAAGATTGATATTACGTCGTTTATTTTCTATTTACGAAACGATAACATTAGAGATCAATAGAAAATTAATAACATCGATCAATTGAAAGAGATAACGATTGACCTTATTCCGTTTTAATTATTACCAATACGTTTAAACGAAATTAGATAATAAGATCGATCGAATAATAAGATTTATATTATCCTGTTTTCTACTTTTAATTCGAATATCATAAAAACGGGATTAACCGTTGTTAGTTCGTAAAAATTGAAATATTAAAACGAAATTAAAAAAAAAAAGAAAAAGAAAAAAAAAGAAGAAAGAGAAAAAAAGAAAGAAAAATAATTAAAAAAGAAAAATATTTATGATGGAGAAGAATCGATTGAAAAATTTATGACATAGTTTAACGAATATTTATTCTTACCAAAGGAGATAATAATAGGAAATAGATGTACATTTCATCATATTATATTCGTATTATCGCTTTAATAACGTTGACGTCTTGGACCGCCGTCATATTTCCCCGTGTAAATTCAGTTTATTTACGGCCTTTAAGCACTTTAAACGTTTGAAATCTTTATTAGCCGTGCGCATATCTACTACATGTATGTGTATGTATGTGTATATACATATATATATACATACATATATATATATATATATAGAGAGAGAGAGAGAGAGAGAGAGAGAATGTGTATAAGTATACATGGTTTCGTAGATTTATCGGTCTCATAAACGGCGATCGTGCTTTCGCCGTTTGGCTCTCTTCTTTGCGAAGCGATAACTACACGTAAACTAACTAACACATAGAGATATATCTGTATATACATATATATACATATATATGTATACATATACAAAGAGAAATGGAGGACAGAACGGATAACGTGAGAAGATCTCCTGAACGTGCGCTCGTGCGTTTACTCTCTCTCTCTCTCTCTCTCTCTCTCTCTCTCTTGGTCTAGGTTTATCGTAGTAACTATATATACATATATAGAGAGAAAAAAGAGAGAGAGAGAGAGAGAAAGAGAGAGAGAGAAGTATATATAGCTATGTGGATACGTTAACGCACGAAACGAAGCGATACAGAACGACTGTATAGCCATTAAAGCGGAAATTGATCGTTCGGATTTTGTTCTTCCATTGCCAGATTTTACTTCATTCTTTTCTTTTCTCTTATTCACCCATCGTCATTTAACTGTATTCTCTTTTCCTCGTTAACTATATCCTCATTCGCCGTTTCCTATTAGTTTCACGTAGATACTAATGTATCTGTTCTGTAAGTTCTTAATTCTCCTTTAATTCTCTTTTTCAGTTCTTTCTTTCTTTTTTCTTCCTTTTTCTTTCTTCTCTTTCCTCTTTTTTTTTTTCAACATTCAGATTTTTCAACATTCGATCATTTCTCTCTTTTTTTTTTTTTTGACGTTCAGGAAGACACGTACCCTTAATATTCGAAAAATATTTTTCTGTGTTGGACTTCACAGCTCTTTTTCTTTTTTCTTTTTCTTTCTTTCTTTTTCTCTCTTCTTCTTTATAATCCCATAATAACAAAACGGATCAAACGATCGGTAGAAAAGAGACGAAGAATCTTTACGATGTAAAATCTTACGATGGATGAAAAACGAATATTAAATGGTACATTTGTTTTTCAAACGTCGCTTTCCATCTGTAATCATTTTAAGATTAGAAAAATTGTAAGTCTTTTATTTTCTTTGTTAAAGAAAAAAGAAGTGATTTCTATTTTTTTTTTCTTTTTTTTTTCTTCTCTTTTCTTTTCTTTTTTCACAATCCCATCAACGATAAATCGGTTACAAGAGGAGGAGGAGGAGGAGGGTAGGAAAAAAGAAGCTTTACGATGTCGAATCTTGCGAGGTTGAAGCCAGATGGTAACATGCAAATCGATGGGAAACGAGTCTCTCTCTCTCTCTCTCTCTCTCTCTCTCTCTCTCTCATTCTAATCGCAGACGTATGAGTTATCTATCGATCGATCGATCTATCGATCTATCGATTCCAGTTGTTCACGAGAACGGGAATAGATCGATGGAAGATTCTTAACGTCTGTCTAGTCTCTGCGTGTCGATCGATCAATTTGAATTTAATTAAAACGCTCCTCTTCTCTTTTATCTTTCGTACATGTACACTCATATATATATATATATATATATATATATATATATATATATATATATACACGTTTATACGCATAAACGAAGCGAAAGTAACCAGAAAGAAAATTTATATGCGATAACTCGAATGAAGTTTCCAACTCGCTACTTTTTTCTCCTCTTCTATTTCACTTCTACCAATTAACATAGTACAGAAAGAAAAAAATAAATAAATAAAAAGTAATTGAAGGAACTAGCAAGATAGAAAGAAAGAGAGAAAGAGAGAAAAAAAGTGAGAAAGAGATAGAAAGAAAAATTACACAGAGAAAGAGGTAGAGAGATAGAGAGATTGAGAGAGAGAGGGAGATAGATAAATAGATAGATAGAGAGAGAGAGAGAGAGAGAGATACACAATAATGGTCTTAGAGGTTAATTGCGGTGGATCGTCGCGCGTGATTAATAATCGCTTCTAGGTGGCCATTGTTTATCATTGCTAGATCCTATCGATAGAACGGGATCGGTCACGAGACATTTCGTCGTCTCGGGTCAAAGGCATCGGACTCTAACTAGATTGTGCGAGCTAGATAAATAGATAGATAGATAGATAGAAATATATATATATAATACAACCAAACAAAGATTGTATATATGTATGTGTGTGCGTATATATTGAGATTGTGTGTACATATATATATATAATCTTTATATTTTTATTATCTATGTATATATATATATATACACAGATAGTTATATAATACGTGTATGTGTATATATATTACGTATACCACGTAAGTAGATAGAAATGTGTATATACGTGCGTATGTATGTATAAGAGAGAAAGAGGGACAGTGAAAAAGAAAATGAGAAAGAAGTAGATGGATAGAAAAGAGAAAGAGAGAGAGAAAGAGAGAAACGTTACCACGCTGTTACAGCAGCGTTGATTCATGACTCGTTTCGTCCCGGAAGGTATTAATTAATGATCGCCCTCTTGTACACGTACGTTTAGTCACAAATGTTCTCTCTCTCTCTTTCCCTCTCTTTTTCTTTCTCTTTCTCTTTTTCTCTTTCTCTTTCTCTTTCTCTTTCTCTCTCTGTTTTTTTCTTTCTCTCTATTTCTCATTCTGAGAAGCTTTCGGGGTCGTGGCTCAAAAGGTCATCCGAGTATATTTGCACGAGTTCCTCTCTTTCTCTCTCTCTCTCTCTCTTTCTCTTTTGACGGTGAACTTACCTACACCACTGTTAATAAATAAAACGAAGTAACCAAGCAACCAATCAACCGATCAACAACCAACCAACCAATGCGAAATTTTTATCGTTAGAAACGTTCGACGTTCGTCAAGGAATTCAATCTTCCTAGCAGGATTTGAAAGAGATGGAGAGATCGTTTTACATGATTATAACATGAGAAAGTATTACGAATCCTATTATCTTGTTTATCCTCTCACAATTATATCGATTGCTTTTCATTAATTCGTTTCTTCTTCTCTCGATACGATTTATTATTTCATGCATACATATGTACGTATGTATGTATATATTGAGTAACGATTTCCAATTTTGTAATGCTTCGAATAAGTAGATATATATAAATGTATATATATATTTTTTTCTTGCTATATATACACTGATACGGGTTGTTTGATATTAATATTAAAATATCTATGCTTGTAAAAAATATATTTATAATAATATTAAAAAAGTATATATATATATATTATATTATTTGATCGCAATTTTTTTGTAAATTTAAACACTTAAATCTTTTTTTTGTAATAGTTTTTAATTTAATAGTTTCTTTTAATTTATTTTACTTCTCCGTCGAAGATTAGTACGAAGACAATCAATTAGGAATTTTTCAATTAATACTGTCTTTATTCAATAATCAATTAGATAATAATCATTATCGATTAACAGATACTTACGAAGTTGTAAAAGAAAAATAAAACAATTTCAACTCTCGTGATATTATCGTTTAGAGTCCCATATACTAATTCTTTTTATTACACATAGATTCCATTGCATTGTTTGTTGAAAAGAAATGTGTAAAATTCGTTTCCACAATTTTTTTTTCTTCTTCTAATAAACAATCCTTCTTCTGATTCGTACGAAATCTTTACGATCAACACGGTATTATTATTCGCAATTATTATTAATCGTTCTAAATGAAAATGGACAGGGATAGAAATACATATAGAAAAAAAAAAGAAAAAAAAGAAAACAGGTGGAACTGTTTTGGGTTTTCTGCTGAATAATTCAATTGCATTATTTTCTCGAATATTTATATAAAATTAACTTTCATGTATTTTTGTCTGACAAATACATAAATCTTATATATAGTTAACAGATGGATTGACGAGTAAATAAAAATTTTTAGAACGGTTGTTTTCTTAACAGCCAATAAAATTCGTTCGTTCATTCGTTCGTTCGTTCCTTCGTAAAAATTTTTACGATCGAAAAAATATCCATCATCATCATCATCATCATCATTATTAATATTATTATTATTATTTGCTAGATCATTGTAAACAGGAAGATGGAGATAGAGATGGAAATAGAGATGGAGATACACAGTAACGTCTTCGGCAGAACATCTCAAAAGGAGAAGAGCGATTCTCATACATCCTTTGATATAGCCATCCGGTAATTAACGGGGTTTCGACGTACGAACAGAAGGAACTCGGTGTGCTTGTCTGAAAGGCATCCTAGTTCAAGTAACTTCGCTGTAATCCGTTCAATTAAGGATCCCTTGTGGTCGTTGTCGTTGTCGTTGTCGTCGTCGTCGTCGTACTCGGTGTTTCTGTTGCTGCTCGACTCGCGACTCGCTAATTGCCATGCTCGCGTCTCCCTACGATCTCTTAATTAGTACAAGAGTTTTACTTCGATTATCGGCACTCCCTTCTTAAGAGAACGACAATGAGATCAGGCGATAGATCGTACGTAAGATCGATCGTAAGAAAGATCATAAGTACGATCGTACGATTCTACGTTCTCCAAGCTCTCGATGAATCTTTCCATTTTAATTACTATTATCTTCGATTTATTTCCTCTTCTACGAGAATTTCTTCGTCATCTTCATCGTATATTATATTCTTTGTCTTCTTCTTTCTTTCTTTCTTTCTTTCTTTCCTTTATGTTTTATTTTCTCATTCTCTTCGATATTTGTTTATCTCTTCTTTCTTCATCTTTCACGTTCTTAATTATCGTCAATATCTACAAAAGTATCTTGCGCGTTTCGGAACTTACGATTTATTTGCATCGTTCGGTAAAAAGATAAATGAGAAGAAAAAAAGAAGAAATAATTGTGATGATATCATGCAAAACTATCTATTATTCGTTTTTTTTTTTTTTTTTTTTTTTTTTATAATTGTAAATATGTTCTACTAACAAATTATATTTATATCATCTATTGGTATGTCATTAGCTATATCAGTTTGTTCAAAATATTAATTATTTTGAAGTTGGAAAATAGCGATCTATTTTATTCGCGAATAAATAAAAATCTTTATGGTTTGACAAAGTTATATCGATGAAACATTTTTATCTGAAGATTTCAGATTCGTCTGATTTGAACTGATATCACCTAATCTAATTATAAATTAATTTCATTCGAAGGATAGGAAAAGGAAAAGAAGGAAAAAGTATTAATTTATTGTACGAACGTAATTGCGCCCAATTTTGAAACCTTTAAAATTATCATCCCATTGTTTTTTCCTTTCTTTTCTCTTCTTCTTTTTTTATTCCCGTTTGAAACATTTCTTTTTTGTCATTCATCATTCATTATTCCTCCTTTTCCCTCGTATTATTATTTTCTTTTTTGGATCTTCTGGTTTTTTATTATTTTCTCTCTCTTCTTCTTTTTTTTTATACTGATTAAAAAGAAGAAGTAGGAATAAATTCGTCGTCTTCGTACGTTAATATTCTTCAATTTGAAATCGTCCAAAATCAGAATCGCGTTTGATTAAAATAGCATTGCGAAATCAAGTGATATGAATTTAGCTCGGATGAAAATGTATATCGTAATGATAAGAAAAAGTTTAGACTGATGTTCGAGAAAGAGAGGATGAAAGAAAGAGACAGGGAAAGGAAAGATATCATACGTATATATGTATGTATGTATATATGTATGTATAAATTTATGAATCTATGTATACATATATCGACATCGATGTTATGCAAGTAGAAGAAGAGAGAGAAGGATTTCTGGGATTAATTCGTACGTCCATCAAGTGTTCAACGATGCGGCGAATCAACGCGAATTAATAATCGACAGCGGTCTCGTTCACGGAATAATCGAGATGAATAATCGTTTTCCACATCTATCTTACGTATATATGTATTTATCGTGTATCGTGTATTGTATATGTCGTCATATATGTGCATACGTATATAATATGTATATCGTTTCGAGAATAGGAACTAAATTGTTTCAAGTAACATAGTTAGAGAAAAAGAGAAAGAAAGAGAGAGACAGATTTTTCTTGGTTTCGTATCGTCTAATTAGCGATTCACCGAGCGAACTCGTATAACGACTGCGATGGCGACTATTTGATGAACGCGCTGTGCATAATTAAAAGCACGATTGAGAGAGAGAGAGAGAGAGAGAGAGAGAGAGAGAGAATGAAAAAAAAAGAAGAAAGAGGAAGAAGAAAAAAAGAAAAATAATAAAAAATAAGAAGAAAAAGAAAAAGTAGAGAGAAAGAGAAGGAAAGAAAGAGAGGGGAGACAGAGCTCGAGTTATGCTAATTATTATAGTTATTGTTATCGTCATATTCATTATTATTAGAATTATTATTATTATTATTATTATTATTATTATTATTATTATTATTATTATTATTATTATTATTATTATTATTATCATGATTATTATCATCTTTATCATCATCGTCGTCGTCTTCGTCGTCGTCGTTGGCTTCGTCATAGTCGTCATCGCGGTTATGCAGCTTTCACAAAGAGCTTCATTAATTACGTCGTTTTGTTTGTACATACGAGAGAACGCGCAACATAGTTCGTACTACGTTTGAAGTCATCATACTATTTTTGTTTCTTCTTTTTTTGTTCTTTTCTTAATTCTCTAATCGTGTATTTATCATTCGTTATATCACAAAGACGAACAAAAGACGCGATAAATAATTTCAATGTATATTTTCATTTAGTTAAAATATATTTAAAAATTATATATATATATATATATATATATATATATATATATATATATATATATTATCGCACGTTCTAATTTTTGATACGAATATAAAAATCATATGTAATAACGATTGCTATACTATATAATAACTAAAAGATATCCAAAATAATAATTTCAGTTTATTACCATTATTCCAAGTTAAGTTTTAAAGCGAAAAAGGAGAAAAGAGAAAGGATCGAAAGGATCGAAAGGATCGAAAGGATCGATAGGATTTAATGGTAGATCGATTGGTTGTGGTTTATTACGAAATTCAAACTCTCTTTCTTCCTCGATCGTCTTTGAAATAACTAGAAGAAAGAAGATTAGGTTGATAGGTCAAACCAACATCGCATACAACACGCGTACATATATTCGCATACGTAGATATCTATAGGTACATACACATATGATCCAAACGATCCACTCTAAAAGATCCGATAGCGATCCACTTTCGAAGATGATCTTGATAAGTAGGATGATCGATTTCGATGAAACCGTCGGTGGGTAACAGCGATTATAACGCTCGTGTACTACTATACTGGGTCTCGAGGACACAACCCGCGTAAGGGTCTACGACGAGCCCTGGATTAAGTGCCACTAATGGTTTGAGCCCGGTGATTTCAGGTTAATTAATTGGCATTAACGTGCGGCACCGAGCTATACGGGATCCATATATATGTATGTGTATATATATATATATATATGGCCCAAGCTCTGTATATGTATATGCGTGTGTATGTACGCGATGTATCGTTCAGCGATCGCTTCAGGAAACTCGATGCTCTCTACTAGGATGTTAGAGAAAACGTAAGGGTAGGGGGTAGTGATAGGGTGGGGAAGGATGAAGGGAGAAGTGGGTGGATTCGGCTCTACGAGTAAATATAATTCTCCTGGCGAACGAAAGTGCATATATCTCTTTCTCGCTTCGTACACATCTCATTTATATTTTGTCAGTCGTTGCTTTTATCATTTTTGTAAGTTTCTTTTCTTTTTAATCTTTTCTTCTTCTTCTTCTTCTTCTTCTTCTTCTTTTCTCTTTTGAAGGGCGATATAAATATTTTTCTTTTCACTTTTTTTTTTTTTATTATTTTGCTATTAGATATTAATGATCTTGCATAAATTTTGTTTTTTTTTTCCTTCTATTTTTTTTCTTTCTTGTTTTTTTTTCTGAAGGATATAAATATCTTTTTATCACTTTTTTTTTTTTTTTTATTATTTTGCTATTAAATGCTAATGATCCTGTTGATAAATTTTGTTTCCTCCTTTTTTTCCTTTTCTTCTTCTCCACAAACATAATATTTCATGAATCTCATCGAACGATTATTATCGTAGTAAATTTTGACGTTAAAACGTACGATACAAAATAGTTTTTATCATTATCGTTGAAAATAATCTTGTATTTTCCTTTTTTTTTTTTTTTTTTTTAACGATAAGATTTAATAAATATCCTCTTACAAATTATAGAATCGATAGAAATAATCTTACACGCGAATCGACTTTGTTTTTTCCTTCGTTTGTTTTCTTTTTCTTTTTCTTTTCCTCTATTCAGAAGATTTAATAAATATCGTCTTATAATTATTATCAATTTTAATATGTTATTACGCCGAAAGAATAATATATGAAAGTATCGAAATCACATTTATAAATTAAAACTCGCCACTATGTATCCAGATTTATATCATTGTTTGATTAAAAAACAGAAAATCGCTTGAACGATTTATTATCAATCTACAGTTATTATCATAATTAATTTCAATTAATCTCTCGTACTGTTAATGCGTATAAAAATTTCATATCGTATTTGGCTTAAGGGTACTCACGATACGGTATAATCCCTGGTTACAAAAAAAAAAAAGAGAAGAAACAGAAAGAGAAAAATAAAAGAAAGAAAAAGAAGGGCAAAAGTAGATAATTGATGAAAGTAAAAAAACAAAACGAACGAACGAATAAACGAACGAATAAACGAACGAATAAACGAATGAACGAACGAACAAACAAAAATATTTTTCTCGTGGAAGATCGATCTTTCATATTATCAAGGAATAATAATTTTCTCAAACGTTACATTACATTTCTAGTAGAAGATCTTTTATTCGTTTACATATCTATCGGAAATACTAATTAAAGAAGATTTGCTCTTGTAGTACGTACATACATACACACATACATACATACATACATATATAGATATACACATAGACATACAGATAGGTAGAGAAGAGATAGAGAAGCGAATCGAGCGATGTCAATGCGCTTGTGACCCCTACGAAAGGTCGTTCAATAATCCTTCGCGTTAAGTACGTTATAACGACGTAATGCTGGCGCATTAATTAAAGCTTCGTGCGACGGAACCAACGAGAAAAGCGGTTATCTTGTTTATACTATATATATATATATATATATATATATATATATATATATATATATATATATATTATATACATACACGCTCGCGCATACACACGTACACATTTGCATATGCATATAACTAAATATATATGAGCATAGGCGAAGAAAGATCAAAATATGATCGATCTTTTCTCTCTTTCTCTCTCTTTCATTTTTCATTTCGAAAAAAGTACCTCTTCGGTTGTCTCTTTTTATCTCTTTCTCACACACTCTTTCAACATACTCTATAATAACGATTATTAACTTGAGTAACACGAACGTGGTCTCTCTCCCTCTCTCTCTCTCTCTCTCTCTCTCTCTCTCTCACACACACACACACACTATTCGCGGTATCGTTGTTAAATGATCGAATTCAGCATAGATGGGAAACGAGGGATGGCAATGGGAATAGAGGGGGATGGTGCTTCGGATTATTAATTAACGACGTTACTCGATCCGTCCCGTCAACGTTTAGAGTCACTTTCACGCATGCGACATTTCATTATAGCGGACGAACGATTTTATGATACCCATTGATTTTACTCTTTCGCCGAATGCTGACAAAAAGCTCTATGCGATGATACGCGAAAATACGATCGAGACCACGTTATGAATTATTATGACGAAGTTTGACGTGACTGATTGACCGAGACATTTTTCAATCGATTATAACGAGCAAAAATAGAAATCAAATTCGAAAGAGAAAAAGATAATACCAATAATGATGATAATAGTAATGATGATGATGATGATGATGATGATAATGATAATAATAATAATAATAATAATAATAATAATAATAATAATAATAATAATAATACGGGTACGAATACGAATGAGACGAATCAATATTCCTCTCACGTTGTCGATAACAAAAATATAATTATATCTGTTAATAAATTAATATTTCATATAATGTATGTATACCTATCTACATATATATATATATATATATATATATATATATATATATATATACATACATATGTACATATCTGCATATGTAGATATATCGAACGATGAGAATATTAAATATTAAAAATAAGAAAAGAAGTAAAGGGAAAAGAAACGTAAAGACGAATAGTAAAAGCGAGTGTATTAGAAAAATTTCATTAAGAATAAGAATAAGAATATGAATGAGACGAAGAATAAATTACTAATATCGGGTGGTTCTTAATTAATTAAATCAGAAATTAACCTAGGAAATATCGCTTTAATTATTCATCAACTTCGATTGACCGACTATATCTCATTGTATATTCCATATCTTCGAAATGATCGTAGAACGGACGTCGTAGGATCTCTGTGACCAGCCACATATATATTTATCATATATATTCACATCATATTCATCATATATATTCACATTCACACACATCTATACACAAGAGAGAGAGAGAGAGAGAGAGAGAGAGAGAGAGAGAGACAGAAATGCATATACACGTACATATTATTCTCTTTTCGATTTCACAGGACAGATTCCAGTCGATCGTCGCAAATAACTTCTCTAATACCGTTCGTTTCAGTCGAGTCATCGTGCATTCTATCTTATCTCCTCTACCACATCTTTCACTCTCTAAAAAGAGAAAGACAGAGAGAAAGAGAGAAGGAGAGATAGAAAGAGAGAAAGAAAGAAGCTAGAAGAGTAGTATAAATGTAGGAAGAAGAATCTCGCAGTAGGCCGATTCTCACGCGTCTATATCAGCTGTGTCTCTCTTTCTCTCTCTCTCTCTCTCTCTCTCTCTCTCTCTCTGTGTCTTTGTCTCTGTCTTTGTCTTTCTAACTCTTTCTTCGTTCGTCTTCCGTGTTAGTCGAGAATCTCGTCTCCCGATCGGCAAAGCGAGTTCAGAGCGTTCGAAACGGAGCTTCAAGGGAGAAAGAAAGAGAGGAGCAAGAGAGAGAGAGAGAGAGAGAGAGGCAAAGAGGATAGAAAAGCCTGCGGATATCGGGTACCCAGAATGCCCTGGGAATAACTAGAGATTGGGAGGACGTGGAAATTTCATCGCTTGGTCGGTCGATGCACGTGCGCGCGCGAACTACTACACTTGAAGAGAAAGAGAGAAAGAGAGAGAGAGAGAGAGAGAGAGAGAGAGAGAGAGAGAGAGAGAGAGAGTATAGAGTATGTCAGGGAGGACAGCAAAACGGAGTGGGAGGTAGTGAGATTTATCGGATTTTCGAAATACCCGTGCACTCAGCGTGTCGAAGCAGACGCCTCCATTTCTCTACGGTCTCTCCGGGCTATCTTCTTATTTTCTATAGGCACTCTCTGTCTGTCTCTCTTTCTTTCTCCTTCTCCTTCTGTCTCTCTCTCTCTCTCTCTCTCTCTCTCTCTTTCTCTCTCTCTCTCTCTATGTCGTTTTCGTTCTCGCAAGTCTTCTTTCGTCCTTTACTCGTTCGTTTCCGCTCGAACGAAGATTCACGAACGATCCTTGATTTTTTCCTCCATCGATCCATCCATCCATCCATCCATCCATCCATCCATCCATCCATCCATCCGTCTATCCATCCGTCTATCCATCCATCCATCCATCCATCCGTCTATCCATCCATCCATCTATCCATCCATCCATCCATCCGTCTATCCATCCATCGAAATTCGTGCACACACGCGAAGCCTATCAATTTTTTTCTCTTCTTTTCTGAAGTTTCTTCTTTTTGTTTCTTTTTTCGTATTTCGTTTTTTCTGTTCTTCCTTTTTTTTATTTTTTTTTCTATTTTTTTTTTCGTCAATCTTTCCCACCCTTATTTCTTACTCCGAGGAGCTCATACATTCACTCACTCACTCACTCACTCACTCACTCATTCAGTCACTTGTTCACATACTTATTCTTCAATTCGTCCTCCCTCCTTGTCTTTCTTTTTTTCTTTCTCTTCTTTTTCCCTTCTTTCTTTCTTCCTTTCTAAAATTCTTTCTTTCTCATACTTTATTCATCTCCTGTCAAATCTGTTTATCGTTTTAATTCGTCGTTATCGAGGTTCTTCCTACGAAAAGAAGTAATTTTCCTTTTTCTATCCTTTTTTCTTCTCTTTTTCTTTCTTTCTCTCTTTCTCTCTTTCTCTCTCTCTCTCTTTACTTGCAAAGGCTCCGTTCACTCGCGACAGGATCCTCAATGAGTACAGGACGTGTGTCCTTTTGAAAAAGGAGAAACGATTAACGTTGCCGCAAAGCCTTCACAATTATACTGACCGTAATTTATAATTTCGTTGGGTGTTTCGTTTGGAAGGAAGGATGAATACATATATATTCACATCCTACGTGTTCTCTCTCTCTCTCTCTCTCTCTCTCTGTCTCTCTGTCTCTCTGTCTCTCTGTCTATCTCCTCACTCCTCTTCTCCTTTCCTCTTCCCTTTTCTCCTTTCGTTTCTGCTCTCGGTACTCGCACGATATTTCTCGAATGGACCGACGGATATGCGGAACTTCATTTGCTTTCGTACTCGCTTTAATCCTCCCTTTCTTGCTTCCTTTCGCTTTATATATTGTCCTCAACGTTTCTCGTATTTACGAATGAAGCGAGGACCTTCTCTAACCCCAACCCCGTATCCAACCCCTACCCACCCTACTTTCTCAACATCTCTCTTTTCTCTCCCTATCTCGTTCTTCTGCATCGGACGTAATGCTTCTACTATACTCGACTACTACCATCACTATTATTACTATTCCTATACTTAACTATAAACGTTATTACATATTAATATTACCAATAGTACTACTACACTTTACTACAAATATTACTACTACTACTACTTTACAACAAACATCACTTTTTCTACTACTTTCATCACTGTTTTTATAGTAATACTACTACTACTTCCACTATTGATTTTACATTACTACTACTGTTACTACTTATTACTACTGTATTACTTATACGTATACAGATTTTTTTATTACTACTACTACTATTACTACTACTACTACTACTACTACTACTACTACTACTACTACTACTGCTACTACTATTACTTACCCTACTCTTACTATATTACTTCACTATCACCTCCATTACTACTCCAACTATTACTACTATACTACTATACTATCCAAAAGCAAAAGAGAAAACTACTATTACTTCCTCTACTCTTACTATATTACTTCTACTACTACTACTTTCCTTACTCTTACTATATTACTTCACTATCACCTCCATTACTACTCCAACTATTATTACTATACTACCATACTACTATACTACCCAAAAGCAAAGGAGAAAGCTGTCAGAGATAAAGCGAGGACAGAATTTTAGCGAGCTAGCTTTATTGCGAAAGCCGACCGGGAAAGTTTTCGAGGAGCGAGCCCGAAAACGGAAAGACGATTCTTTCTTCCGTTATTCGCGCCACATTCCACAAAAGCTGAACGTTTTTTTTTTCTTTTTCTCTTTTTCCTTTCCTCCCTTCCTCCTTCTCTTCGCTCTTCATTTCTCTTTCTTCTCGCTCTTACCTCTACTTTCTTTTTTCTCTCTCCCTTCCTCTTCTTTCTTTATCTACGCGTTTCTCATTACGCATTTTCTTCTTTCACTCAACTCTCTTCACTTCCTCTCTCTCTCTCTCTCTCTCCTCTCTCCCCCCTTCTCTCCTCTTTTCTCTTTTAATCGAAATATTCTCTATCCTTTTTCTTTACTTTGATTTTTTTTTCTTCCTTTTTGTCTCTCTCTCTCTCTCTCTCTCTCTCTCTCTCTTCATCACCGACCGATTTCAAACTTAATTCTAATGGTTTGTATTACTTTCTAACACGGTACAACCGTCTGGTATTTCGTTAGTTTAGTCACTTCATCATCATGTCCCTCATTCATCGGAATCGGATCCATTTACGCACGTTCTTCTCCCCTTCCCGTATTTCTATGCTCTCCCCAAAGATAAAATATCTAACCGTAGGGTTGATCGTGTTCAACCAGGGGGAAAGTCTCCTGCTCTACGTTAGTTCGTTAAATCCCAGAAAAGATTTTCGATTCGTTAAACGTCGACGTATGAAATTTATTTTGATTAAGATTAAAATGGTTAGAATGGATACATACGTACATACATACTTTTCTATATACACACATACATATATACACATATATGTATGTATGTATATAGAAAACTTCGTGATGAAACTAATGAATCGTAAAAGTGTGATGAATTGTGGAACATACGATGTCACAATGGAAGTTTTTTCTGTTTTCTTTTTCCTCTCTCTCTCTCTCTCTCTCTCTCTCTTTTTTTTTTTATTGAAGTTAGAGAAACCGAATTGATTTATTGATTTATTTATTTATTCTTTCGTTGAAAGAGAAGAGCGAGTTTTTACGTGAATAAGGTTAAAGTACATTTCACAGTGTATTCAAAAATTACAAAAGGAGAAAACCAAAAAAAAAAAAAAGAAAATAAAAAAAAGAAATAGGAGAAGAGTAATAAAAGTAATTGAGAATAAAATCGATCGGAAAACTTGAAGTAGACGTTTTTATAAAAACACGATTGAGGACGATCGGTGTAGTATCGATCGGTGAATATTTTAATTTCCAACAATCGAATCGATCTTTTTCATTTTTATTTCTTTTTTTTTTTTTTTGAATGTTCTTTTTCCTTTCTTTCTTTTTTTCTCCTCCCTTCCAATCATATAATTTTACCCGTTTTTATAATTATTTCGAGGATTCATTTCGCACAAAAGCGAATCCGTTTCCTTTTGAATTTTTTTCCTTTCAATTCGTTCGCAATCGAATCACTATTACTTTGTTCAATCCAATATTTAATTTCCAATCGAATCGATCTTCGAAACGAATCTCTCCTTTCTTTCCTTTTCATTATTTTCATTATTTTTATTTTTTCTTTATTTTTTTTTTATGATTATAACATAATTTTCCTTCGAATAAATTTCGATTATAAGCCGTGATAAAAAAAAAAAAGGAAAAAAAAAGAAGAAGGAGAAAAAAAAACACAAAAAGCCATTCGTAGCAATAAAATTTTTCATATAGTTCCGTTTTTCGTTCCCGTTTCGTTTCGTTTCGTTTGATTTCATTTGCAATCGAAATCTCCCGTGATACTACCACCACAGTCTATTATCAAAAAGTTTCTATTTGAAATTCTCAGTGAGCTCGAAGGAAAATAGAACTCCGAGGTACTTCGTTTTTCCTACATCCGATTTGACGAAAAATCGACTAGAAAGAGGAAAGTCTAGATTCTTTCTCTCTCTCTCTCTCTCTTTCTCGAATACCTTCTCTATAGAAATATCCTACAACTCGTCCTTTCTTCGTCGTCTTACAGCATTGTCGATACCTTTTCTCGATATCGCAGCGGTGTTTCGAGATGTACCTACTGGAAAGTATAGCTGTTTTGTACGTACTTCAGATCGATGTCAACATCGGTGAACGCTTGGAAACGGCACCAATACTATTACATACAACTACCACCACTATCACCACTCACTACTACTAACACCAACGCCCAGTACCAATACCAACACTACCATCAATACGATATCCTTTTCCTTCTCTTTTGCATCATCTTCGCGTCTCATTCTCCTGACGTCTATCTTCCTCGTTTTATTTTCACCTTATTTCTTCGTTTCCTATTGCGAATAACATTGACGTGTTTCGATGTAATCTTCTCGATGAACCACCAACGATTTTCCGATGGTCTTTCCTCTTTTTTACAACAAATTATTATTATTATTATTATTATTATTATTATTATTATTATTATTATTACTACTTTTTTCTTCTTCGTTTTCTTTCTTTCTTTGTTTCTTTTTTTTTCTTTAAATTCTTTCCTGCACGAAAGAAAAATGTGTATAGAATAGTTAATTAATTGTTAAAATTATAATGGGTATTGCCACACGATGTGTCGTAAATAAGTATATATAATATTTTTTGTTATGATTATCGAGATGATAATTGTTGAATAACGAGATGAATCGAAAGGACTATTTATTTTTTATATATATATTATAATATACCATTGAATGAATGAATATATTTAGATAATCCCTTTGTTTAGAAAAATATCGTCTAGTCTAGCCTAGATTGAGTATAAAAATAAAACGAAATATAAAGGAAGAATAGAAGAAGAAAAAAGGAAAAAGAATAAACGAAAGTAAAAAGTAAAATGTAAAAGGCTGAAAGAAGCGATAAAAAGAATCACTCGCTCGAGTGACTACCATTGTTTGTTTGCGAAAACACCAAAAGCATCCAAAGAGAAGAACATTCCGCGAATTACATTGCATCCTTTTCAACTAAAGTGCTTCCATCCATGAGTGAATAGTAGTAGTAGCAGCTCCACCTGCAAATATTCTATTGACAATATCAGTTCATTCTTGGTACATATATACGTATATATGTACACCATATATATATCTATGGTATATATACATTTATGTATATATCATAGTATTCATATATACATATACACATACATATACATATATATACACACTATATGGTGTACATACAGACATACATACATATATATACATATATACATATACATACATATATATGTAATGTATGTATATATGTATCTCTCTCTCTCTCTATATATATATATATATATATCGTTAACTTCTTTTTCTCTTTGTTTCTTTACTACACGCTAATCCTAGTTTAGAGGACGGTGAATTTCTTCAAGGTAAATCTCAGAGGAAGCTCTACCGAGGTGAAATTATGAAAGAAACGAAGGACCGCAGCTATGATGCGGAAAACGCGACCGCCAAACGTGCGGACATTTACTTTTACGATCCATTCGCTCACTCTCCCGTTTTTTCTCTCTCTTTCTCTCTCTCTCTCTCTCTCTTCTTCTCGCTGTTTTACTCGAAAATGGGATCGTGAAAGAGAATTTCATGATCGTTCGTTTGTTCATTCGTTCGTACGAATGCGAAAAAATTTTAAATTGTTACGTTCTCTCTTCTCCGTCAATGAGAAAATGATCTATTTCAAAGTAAATATTAATTTACATCGGTTTTTATATAATACGTGGATAAAACAAAATAATTTTCTTATTTTTATTAATCGCCGATATGATATTATTTATCATCAATATCAAATCTAATCGAACGTATGTCGGACGTTATTTTATAAAAAATACGCATAAATCGATTTCTCCGATATTTTGAGGATTAAACGATACACTGATACTTTTATAAACATAAAACGTAAGTCAATTTTCAAAATATATAAAAAATTGAAAAACACACCGACATATCTCAGATTTCCAAGGGAATGTGAAAAATCTGAAAAAATTCGATGATATTGAAATCCTCCTTCGTATCATTATAATTACGCGCGAGTAAATATCTGAAGCAAATAAAAAGAAATAGAAAGAAAGAAAAGAAAGAAAATGAAATGAATCAAAAGATAAAAATCGATAATAATGAATCTTTTAGAAAGGATAGAAGAAAACGTTTTGGAATAAAAAAGATAGAAAAGCTATATAAAAACATTTTTTTATTCATTTACTTCTTTTTTTTTATTTAATTTTTTCGCGATAAACTAAGAGTAAACCCATAGAGTTATATAGGTCCACGTTTATAGATTTTTCATAACGTATCGTTTAAATCGATCAACGTCTCACTCGAGTCGAGTCAAAGGAAGCGCTCATATGCGACGGGGTTCGCTCGTAGTCCCGGAAGTTTTGCAATTATAGTGGCCTCGCAACGAGGGAGCCATCGTGACCCGAGTACATCCCTCCATTTCCCTCTTCCTCATCCACCTCATCCTCTCCTTTTCCTCGTAATTTTATTCCATTTTGAGCTGTGCAGTCCAGTATTCCAGGTCTACGTGTATCTGAATTTTACTGCTTTCGAAATAACCGAAAAACGACTGCTTGCTTTTAAATAACGTAAACGTTCGAATATTCATTCATTCGCTAATTCATTCGCTATTTATCTATGTATATATATGTACCTACATAATGTATATGCTGAAAAGTTATCGAATAAAAAAGAAAAAAAAGGAAAGAAAAAGAGAGAGAGAGAGAAATAATAAAAATAAAGCTAGAAAGAAAGAAAGAAGAAAAGAAAAAAAGAAAGAAAGAGAAACTTTTAATGATCCATTCGAACGGAGAAAACGAAAGTTATTTTCACGGAATTTTGTTTTTCCTTTAACAAAGGGATTATCCGAAGCTAGCTAGTACTTTTTTGTTTCGTTTCGTTTCGTTTCGTTTTTGAATACGTAACTCTCGTTCTGGCGTATAAAATAAAATCTGGGAAAAGTAAGTCTAGGTATAGGTACTACTTTGTAATATCATGGGATAACGGATCAACGTGTTAATGAAATTTTTGCAAAATTCCTTTCTTTTGCGTTACGATACGATTACGCTACAACAACAACAATAACAACCACTTCTATTTCTACTTCTACTACTACTACTACTACTACTACTACTACTTTTATTACTACTATAATAATAATAATAATAATAATAATAATAATTAAAAATACGATATCTTCTCACTCACACAGAGAGAACAACGACTACGTAAAATCTTTTAATAGAAACGACAAGGATTCTAGTTCATAGCGATAAGAAAAGAAAAGGAGAAAAAAAGAAAAAGAGAGAGAAATAGAGAGACAAATAAAAAAAAAAAGAGAAAGATCCTTTGAATTTAGAGATAAAATTTTGTACACCGAGAAAAAAGAGAGGGAGAAGAGGAGAACGTTTCGAGAGGTCCTACTGGCCTCCTTTATGATTACTACGAGAATCTTGCTGGTGTTGGTGGTGATAGTGATACCCGTACTGCTGGTGATGCTGGTGATAGTATATTGTAGTACACTGGTGGTTGTGAACGCCATGCGGTTGTTTAGCCGCGTCCGGAGTCTCGGTTATTTTTATGGAGTATTTTACTCTTCTCCTTGCTCAGCGACTAGAACTTTTCTCATAGCGCACGTCCTACGTAACGGCAGTTAAGCTCAGAGCAATATTCCGTAGCACGGTTTCTCCAAGATGGAAGCCGAACTTCTCTTCTGTTCCTCCTGCTGCTAGTACTGATGCTAGTACTGCTGCTGCTGCTGCTGCTGCTGCTGCTGCTGCTGCTGCTACTGCTGCAGCTACTCTACTGCTACTGTTGCTACGTATATAGAGTTAAGCTGCTACCACCACCACCATACACCATCACCAACACCACCATCAACATCACTATCACCAACACTGGCTATCTGTATCACTACCAAAGCAGAAACTTTTGATTCTCGTTTAGCAGATGGTAAGGAAAAACCTAGCCAAGTCCAACGATAGCACCAGGGAAATTACGTCTTGCATACCGACATTGCGAATTCCTTCATACCTTCAAAACTCCTTCTTTTATATTCTTTTCTACTATATTTTCTTCTCTTAGTTTTCTGCTTTCTCCGGTAATTTTTTCTTTTCTTTTCTTTACTTTTTGCTTTTCTTTTCTTTTTCTTTTCTTTTCTTTTTCTCATTTTCTTTCCTCCCCATTCAACGTTATTCTTACGAATAAATGTTATTTACGAATTTCTCGAAATACATTTTTTTTTTTAGAAATTCTTCAAAGATTCCGACCGGTTCTTGCATTCGATTTTATTAGTACGATTATTAGGATATTTTGAATATATTCTGTTTCATTCTAGGATAATCACGATGCGACGTATTAATCTATTCGTATCGTTTGGTTTCGTTCTCTTCTTTTTTCTTTTGATCAAAAATTTTATACGAATTCTACAATCTTTTTTTTCTTTTTTTTCTTTTTTTTTTTTTTTTTTTTTTGAATTATCCCAATCGCTAGCTTTATACTCGAATTCGATTTTCTCGGAACAATTTTGATCTTTTTTACACAGCGATAAATTTTTCGACAACGACCAGGATATATTTACCTTGAAAGTATTTCACGTACGAGCACGTGAATTTTTATCCGATTTCATGTAATTCGAAAAAAAAAGAAAAAAGAAAAACGAACCGAGGACAATTTCGATTTTGCCAAGGGTACAATATAATCTACAATCTAAAAAAAAAAGAATCGCCATTCTTAAAACGATAAAATAAAGAAAAAAAAAAAAAAACGGAATAAATCCGACAGTATTGAACGATTTATCGAAACGAAGAATCGTAGTATACGATTGACCACGAAAGAGCTATTTAAACGTTAGAAATCGTATTTTTCTGAAGTATACGAATGCGTATGTGTATGTGTGTGTGTGTGTTTGTGTGTCTGTCTGTATATGAAAAAAAAACGAGAAAGAAAGAAAGAGAAAGAGAAAAAGAAAGAAAAAGAGATAGAAAAAGTTCGATAACGTCTCGTTTCCTCCCTTATATACGTACCTGCTACTACACCGACAAACCCTCCCCTTCCCAAGACCACCATCACTCCCTTTCTCCCTCCTTCGATTCAATTTTATTTCCCGTCTCGCATATCGCGCATTGCCTATGCGGCCGAGAATTCGCGGAACGCCGGAGATGGAAACGCAGACTTTTTCCGCATTCTCTTCCTTCGATTTTATCGCGGGCATTACAATACGCAATATTCGTTCTACCTGAGCACTCTCTTTCTCTCTCTCTCTCTCTCTCTCTCTCTCCTTCTGTCTCTCTGTCTCTGTCTCACTTTATCTCCATCTTTCACGGAAGACGAGATAGATAGGAAGAGAGAACGAGAGAGAGAGAGAGAGAGAGAATAGATAAGATAAAATCAAATCATTATATCTGTCGCGTTTTTGTTTCCTCTTCTTTTTTTTTTCTTTTCTTTGATTCTTTCTTTGTCACTATCTTCATACATTTATTGATTTCTTCATTTTGTTCTTCCTTTTTCTTTCTCTTCTCTTCGTTTTTTTCTCATCCTTTCTTTATTTTCTTTTTTTTTTTTTTTTCCTTTTCGAGATAACAAGTAGCTCATATTTTCGCGATTTTCAATATCATAGAATATATTCACGATCGTCATTTCATCCCTTTCATCCCTTCTCCGGTTTTTCTCGAACGTGATTACATTCCCTGTCTATCTCCATCTCCCTTGTCTCGTATCTCATGAAAAATAAAGAAAGAAAGAAAGAAAGCGAGAGAGAGAGAGAGAGAGAAAGAGAGAGAGAGAGAGATAAGATAAAAATCGTTATCATAAAATATTCACAATAGTCATTTTATCTTTTTCATCTCTCTTCTATTTTTCTCGAACGTGATTACATCCTCTCTCGGTTTCTATCTCTCTCTTTCTTTTTCACCTGAATATTCGTATCAAAGATAAATAGTACAGGCAAAATCATTGTTATTGATTTTTTTAATAAAACAGTAACTAATCCATCCGCAATTTTTAACACGTATATAAAATATTGATATTCACCAATCCTCATAATTGACCCTTTTTCATCCCTTTTCTTTTATTACATACATCCTCTGTCTTTGTCTTTCTCTTCCTTTGTGAAAATTGAACGACGCGAATCTCGAAAGTTTGATTTTAAGTACGTAGACGTAATCGTCCATCGAGTTGTTCTCATTCGAGTAAGCTCCTCGAGAATCGATAGGTCGGTTGGTCGATCGAGAAAAAGAGAGAGAAAGAGAGGAATAGGAGGAGAAGAGAGAAAGAGAGGAATAGGAGGAAAAGAGAGAAAGAGGGAGAGAGAGTTTCACAGGGGTAGCTTTAATTAGTAAGCACGTTCTCCAATGTAAGAACAAAAAAGACAGAAAGAGAGAAATAGAGAGAGAGAGAGAGAGAGAGAGAGAGAGATAAACGTTATCTCTCTTATCCTACTACCTTCCCTCTTCCTTTCTCTTTTCCTTTTT
The DNA here is from genome assembly GCF_905475345.1 of Vespula vulgaris. Classification (NCBI taxonomy): domain Eukaryota; kingdom Metazoa; phylum Arthropoda; class Insecta; order Hymenoptera; family Vespidae; genus Vespula; species Vespula vulgaris. Next base: position 16,054,942 of record NC_066587.1, read on the forward strand.
TCTTTTTCTTTTTCTTTGTTTTCTTTTCTTTTTTTCCTCTCTTTAATAGTTAAATACGAACGTAAGCGCATAAACGAGCTAACGTTTTCCCATTAGCTCTGCCGGCGCCATTGCCCCCTCTCTCTTACTCCCCGTCATTGTATTTTTTCAAGCCATTTTTAGATCTAACTTTTGTTCCCTCGATTTTCACAGCGAGTAACTAACTTCTCTACTTTTAAGAAAAAAGAATGACAGAAAAAGGAGAGAGAGAGAGAGAGGGAAAAGAATAGTTGATTATCATCACCGGAAACGTATTTAAAACGGAAATCAAACGAAAATCCACGATTTTTTTTTTTCTTTTCTTCTTCTTTCGTCTTCTCCTTAACACGATAGAAATAAAATACGACGGAGAAAAAATAAAAAGAGAGAGAGAGAGAGAGAGAGAGAGAGAAAAAGAGAGAGAGAGAAAATAAAAGAGAAAAGAAAAGAGACGAATGAAAAAAAAATGCTTTCGAATTTTGTTGCAAGGGTTAGAACGTTCGTAAAAAAAAAAAAAGAAAAAAATAAATGAATGAATTGATCGCATTTGAGTTATTTCAAACCAGAGCGATATAATTGGTTATAAAAATGTGTGTGTATCTTTTCTATTTAGATCGACCGACCAGACCGGACCTATCGACCGACCGACGCCTCGCCAATGTTCTTTACAAGAAATAAATGACGAATCGAGTATTATTTTCGTCGATTACACATTTATTTATTTATACCGACAGCGTGTGCATTAGTGCTCCGAGAAAAGATCGTGAGCGAAGTAGTAATAACTTAGTAGTAATAGTACTAGTAGTAATAGTATAGTAACAGATACGTACTGTATACGTACACGAACACTCGTATACGATAAAGAACGTATAATCTATGAAAATTTGAAGTTTTAAGAAACAAAATAAGTTTGTTGACCTTTTTTTTCTTAATTTTTTTTTCTCTTAATTTTTTTTTCTTTTTTTTCTTCCTTTTCGTTTTCAATTTCCATCATCCCTTTCATTACCGTAATTAAATATTAAAATCGAGATTTTTTTGCTTTTGAAGTCCAACTAGCTCTTTTTATATATATTTTTTTTTATTTTTATATATATGTAAGTATATGTGTGTAGTATTCATTCATGTACATGTACATATCTAAACCAATCGTATTGCGAAGACATGAAGAGCTAGTGGCCATTTCTCTCTCTCTCTCTCTCTCTCTCTCTCTCTTTCTCTCTCTCTCTCTCTCTCTCTGTCCGTCTATCCGCAAGATAAACATTACCAAAGAGCACGTCATTCATATTATATTAATTTCATTCCGCCGTCGTAAAAACGATCAAAGCTACGTTCACGGGATGCGACATTAAACGTAAAAAAAATCAAAAAGAGGAGTAGAAAAGGGAAAAACGAATAAGAGGAATTTTCTCGTTTGATTCGTCATATCGGGGATTTGCTGCGTTTCGTAGAATTTTTCTCTTTTTTTTTCCTTTTTCTTTCTTTTTTCTTTTTATTCTTTTCAAATTTTAACAAACCCCTAGCTTGTAGTTTTATAATTAATCCAACCTCTATACCTATTACACACACACACACACACACACATATATATATATAAATCTGTCTCTCTCAGTCATTACCTTGGAGTGGTCAATTAGAAGAGGACAGAAAGATTTAAATACGATTAAAATGGTAGGTTCATGACGCCGACGAGACCTTTGGAGGTCGACCGATGGAAGCTGAGGGATTAGTAAATAGTACATACCTATATACATATATACATATATATAAGCTCCTCCCTCGTTGTACTCTCTCTCTCTCTCTCTCTTTTTAGCTAGTAAACCTCTCTCTCTCGACTCAACTGGTAAACACACGAAAGTGAACGAGAAAGATAGATAGATATACATATACATAGGTAGATAGATAGAGAGAGAGAGAAAGAAAAAGAGATTCTCTTCCGTAGACTGCGGCTTCTCGCGTGCGTCCATTCCGTATCGTCGTCGTGTCTGGCGTTTCGGTTGACCCAGCCTAACCTTCACGACGTGTATCCACGTCGAATCCACCAAGGTACCGCTCGTCGAGGTTGCTTTATCGCTTGGAATGGTTCTCAGGGTTAGTGGACTCTCTCTCTCTCTCTCTCTCTTTCTCTTCCGCTTTTCTTCTCTTGTCTCTCTCTTTCTCTTTTTCTCTTTCTCTTTTACTCTTTCTCTCTCTCTCTTTCTCCCTGTTTCGTTCGATAAAATAAACGAACCTTGACCTATGCCAAAATACACAACGCCTGTTCCAATAAATTCATATTATTAGATACAATCAGTTCGTGTAATTTAAACTCTTATAAAAATTGTATAAATTTTTGAAATTTTTATAACTAGTGATTACCCTTCGAAATTATTTTCGATCTCTATTTTCTCTATGTCAACTTTACGTATACATGATTTGATAGATACTTATTACATGTATATATGTACATATACACGTACAAGTATCTCGATTTTGATTTAATTAAGCAACGACAAAATTCTTTAATGTTTCATCGTCCGATCTCGTGTATTTGATTGATTAAACATTCTACGTAAATAGACCGTCATCTAATTAATTTAATTAACCTGAGTAGATAGCATTCTATATAAAGTTGATTCAATTGTATCAATGGTGATATAATAATAGAGGTATTCAAGTCGTGGCGAATTATGTCAAAGGGGAATATAAAATAACGATAATGAGGCTTCCTATTAAACCATCCTCTCTCTTTTTATCTCTCTCTCTCTCTCTCTCTCTCTCTCTCTCTGTATCTCATTCGTTCTTTGTTTTTTCCTTTGTCTATTACTCTCTCTCTCTCTCTCTCTCTCTTTCTCTTTCTCTCTCTATCCCTCTCTTTTTAAATTCGTGTCCTCGTCGCGACAAAAAGGATCGGAAGGTCTTAGGTAATATAACGTGATCGATGGTAATAAGAGTCGTCTCGACTTTAAATTGTTCCGGGCAAGATAATTGCTCGTAGTAGGGGGTGAAAGAGATGGAAAGTTGAGAAGAGGCGGAGGGAAAGGAAGAAGGGGGTGGACGGGTAAAGAAATGAGGAGGAGGAAAGGGTGGAAAAGGATGAACGAAGAGGTCGGGATGAAAGAAATATAATATATTCCTTTATTAATATAGAATAAATATATCGTATTTATATTTTTTCACGATTACGAGAAAGCTCGTCGGAATTGCGAAAAAAAAGAAATTATCTTTCATCTTCGAATTGTCTTTTTCTATTTTTTTTCTCTTTTTTTTTTTGTTATTCTTTTAATACCGAAATATACCAGATTCATAATAATAATAATATTAATGAGAATTCTTATTTCAATATTATTTCAAACTTTCATGTTTTACGAATATTTTCGTTACATCTAAAAAATAAATCGATCTCAAAATGATATTCGTACGTGGTTGTTTCTGCGTGTGTGCGTGTGAAACGATGAATTTGATCGAATTATTATATTACGAACGAATGGAAAAAGAATGTGTCAATGGAGAGAAAAATTTATTAATGGCCGCGCGCCATTTTGTTACCACGTGGATACGCACGTAGTAAATAAATAAATAAATACTCACGTGCTTATTACACACATACATACACTTCGTTTATCCATCATTTTCATTGATAATTAGACGACGAATTTGTAGATCTGCACGATCGATACCGAATGATTCATTGATCGATTATCAATCCCATAATAATAATAATACCATCCATTGTCGCGTTTGATCGCGTTGTCCATCTTTACGCGGTATAAAATAAAATAATAAAAAAAGAAAAGAAAAAAAAAGAAAAATTATTACTATCCACTTCTAACTATATTTTCTTTCATGATAATATATCGAAATTTGCATTTTCTCGATCGAAAATTCTAAACTCGACGTCGAGTTGAAACTACGAGTCGGCTTTCCGTCTGACTCTGGGGAATTGCCGACTTTAATAACAATCCTCTCTCTCCCTCTCTCTTTCTCTTTCTCTATCCCTCTCTATCTACCTTTCTTTCTTTCGTTCTTTTCCGGTATCTCCTATCTCTTTGCAACAGAAAGTTAAGCTCTCTTGCTAGAAGAGAACAAAGACTGACGCTCCCTCTCTCTCTCTCTCTTTCTCTCTCCCCCTCCCCCAACCTTTTCTTTTTCTTCCTTCCTCCCTCATATGCACGTACATATATACATACATATATACATACATATAGCTATATATATATATATATATATATGTATGTATGTATGTATGTATAACGTAAGTAAGTACAACGTACACTCGTTCACGGACATCTCACTGAGGACAGGTAAGTAGCGAGGTGTGGTGAAGTGAAAGAGAGAAAGAGAGAAAGAGAAAAAGAAAGAGAAAGAGAGAAAGAGAGAGTCTGTACAATTCCAACGAGCTGCGGTAAAAATAAGGAACACAAGCTGGCTGGCTGGTTGGCTGGGTTGGCAGGCAGGCAAGCAAGCAGGCAGGCAGGCAGGCAGGCAGGCAAGCAACCGAGCTGACAGGAGGGAGTTTGAGGGAGGATAGAAAAGAAGGATGAAGAAGAAGAGTAGGAGGAGGAGGAGGAGGAGGAGGAGGTAAAGGAAAAGAAGGAGTAGGAAAAGAAGGAAAAAGAGAAGGCTCGAGTTCTCTCCACCTACACTTTTCTCCAGAGATCTTATGTCAGTCGTACCAACCGTGAATACATCAATAACAACAACAACAACAACCAAAACAGCAACAACAACAACAACAGCGACAGTAATAGTAAAATAGTAACAGCAGCAAGTGCAGCAACTCCAATTTACTATGGCTTCCTGGTACTTTGCAAATGGTAAATGCTTTTGCTACTTGAAATTCGTCTACCAAAGAGCTAAGGGTAAAATCGAGAAGATAGTACTTGTGGAGGAAGATTTTAAGTTTTCATTTCTATAATATATATATATATATATATATATATATATATATATATATATATGTATGTATGTATGTATGTATGATGGATGATGCACCGGAAAATAGGATATACGGTTGATTCGACTAAACGTAGAAAAATAAACGAAATTTTCTCGGTTTTCATCGTCGTCCTCCTCTTCGTCAACCAACCAACCAACCAACCCAACCAACCAACCAACCAACCAACCAACCAGCCAACCCAACCAACCAACCAACCAAGCAACCAAGCAACCAACCAACCAACCAACCAACCCTCCTCCTCGTTCTCTTCGTTCTCGACGTTCTACATAAAAGCAAGATGGCGGTATTCGACTACACCAAGGATGGGGTGATTGGTCACGAAATCCTTTACCGTAGAATTCGATTGGTCGAATTTATTGAATGGTACGAACACATTCGATGAAAACTAAATCTATATATATATGTATGTATGTATGTATATATATATCTATATATATATATATATATATATATATATATATATATATATATATATACATAAACGGATCCAATCGTTCGGAAACATCGAACACGAGGATAGAATTTACGAGAACACGGAAGAGAATCGAAAATAATTCGTTAGAATGGAAACGTAACGAAACGAACGAAACTGGTTTTACAAGCGTTTTTTTCAAACTTCCCCTTACCACGATCACCACCACCCCCTCACCCACTTACCCATTTACCCCACACTCTCATCTCCATCTCTATCCCGTGTATCTTCCTTTTTTCTTTTTTCTTATTTTTTTTTTTTTTACTTTTACGATCTCTCCCTTTCTCTCTTTCTCTCTCCCTCTCTATGTCTTCCTCCCCTCTCTCTTACCCTCTCCCTCTCAATGTCGTCCCGATATAAACACAAGGATCGGTCGAGTGTGTTTCGTTATCTACGAGTTGCCATCGAAATCGTCTGGTCGTTCGCATTTCGTAAATGGCCGATATAAATTTTCAATTCTTTTATCTTTTTCAATTTTCATCGTGGAAAAAAGCGAAAGCGTTTTTAAGAACAGTTTTAGATACGATTGAATCGAGTTTAGTAATCGAGTTTAGTAATTCTTCGTTGTACGATCGTCTCGACATTTCAGCGACTCTGAAGCTTTGTGATAATTTTTTTCTTCGCGATACGATTCTAGTCGTCGTCGATCGTTCAGAGATAAAATTTATTTATTTTGCTTATTTCTTTCTCTCCCTTTTTCTGTGTACGTCTCTCATCTTTAAAAGAAAAACATATTCATTTTACTACTGTTCCATGCAGAACGAAGAACGAACGCCATACACACTTTGAACTCGTTGAGGATTATTTTTCTTCGTTGACAAGTCGAATTTTTCTTTTTTCTCTTTTAAACTTTGTTTTATTTTATCTTTCCTTTTGTGTCTTTCCTTTTTTTTTTTGTTCTTTTTATCTCGGACAACGATATGCTTGTAATCGTTAAACGAGAAAGATCCTTTTTCGAAGGATATAGTGGAGTTAAAAAAAAAAGAAACAAAAAAGAAGAAAGAAAGAAAGAAAGAAAGAAAGAGCAAACGATAAACGGGAAAAGAGCTATGATCGCGTTTTGGCTTCTCTGTGGTTTCGTCATATGAAAAGGTATTGCAAACGTTTGCTCGCGGTATGTAATGGAAGTGAAGTGCGGTCGATAGAAAATGGAACATAGAAGTCCTGGATTAAAAAAGAAAAGAATATATCGAATAAAAAAGAATTAGAAAGAGAAAGAAAGAGAGAGAGAGAGAGAGATTCATTGAGATAATAAATGTGTAGATAAAGAGATAAAATTAACGATTATAGCGTCGTTTGTAGTCTAATTTAATAATAATAATAATAATAATAATAGTAATAATAATAATAATAATTGAGAAAACTACCAAAAAAAAAAAAATAATTCAGCTACTTGTCGACTCGATATTTTTATACATTTTTAATCGATATTTCAAGTTTATGATTAGTATTTATAACAAAATATCAATATATCGGCGTAACATAATATGTCAGCAATTAATACAAAGGTCATCTAGGATTTTAATTCGTAATAATATATTGGCAAGTATAATAATACTTCGTCGGTATTCGTAATAAAACCAGATATACATTCTAACACTTAATTATTTATAACAATCGCTCGTATCAAATATTGATATTTCATTAAAGTTACGAATTCAAACGAAATGAAATATTTACGTTATACCTATCGATCGATCTTTATTAAAAAAAATATATATATATAAATGAATGAAAAAAAAAATAAAAAATGAAGAAAAAAGTATTTTACTCGTTAATAAGTCGATAAAAGAAAAAAAATAATATATCGACCGTACTTGACGACCGTACGAAAGCGTAAACAGAGAGATACCGTCTAAATTGTTTCTCTTTTCTTTTTCACCCTCACAAAGAAAAAACAAATCGTCCGTCGGGAAGAAGAAAGAAAGAAAGAAAAGGCAAAAAAAGAAAGAAAGAAAGAAAGAAAGGAAAAGTAGGTTCACTTGAACGAGTTCCATAAGAGATATATACAATACGTACTTAGTTACTACAGCTATATGGATATAACGATCGACGGGCGCCGAGATGGAAAATCGTTCGGAAAGTGTCTCAAGGAGATCGTGCCATAGCCGAAGGGTTATAACGATCTATGACGATAACGACGACGACTACTACGACTACGACTACGACTAGGACGACGGCGTAACCGATCTTGGCGCCAGTTTACGCATATTTCTTTCATTTTCCTCGTGGTTTCCTTTCTTTACTTCTACATTCCATTCCTCACAGTCCATACACACAACAATCGGCTCAAGCTCGTTTACACTTACACTTGGCAGATCGTTCTTAATCTTTTTTCTTTTTTCTTTTTTCTTTTTTCTTTTTTTTGTTTGTTTGTTTTTTGTTTTGTTTTGTTTTTTATTATTTTTTATTTTTACCTCGTTTCTCTTTGGAAACTTTGTCATATTCGAAGAAGAAAAGAACTATTCCACGGTTATGGCACGAGATACGAAGGTGATGGAAATCAATTACACTTTTTTTCGATGATCATTTCCATCGATTTTCCTTTTTCTTCTTCTTCTTCTTCTTCTTCATCTTCTTTTATCGTCTTTCAAATCGTATAAATTATTACAAGTCTCTCTTGTAATATTACGCGCCCGACTTAACGAAGAATGAATAATCGTAAATTTTTTTATTCGTTTCTTTTTGTTTTCTTCCCTTCATATCATTCTTTTGTGAGATTTTCCAGAAAAAGAAAAAAGAAGAAGAAGAAACGAAAATTCGTTCCGAAACGAATTCTGTTCGAGAATTTTTATCATCTCATATTACTTTTATCAATAATTTTCATCGATTATAGTGATTCGTGAAAAAGAAGAGGGAGACGTTATATAAAAAAAAAAGAAGGAAAAAGAAAACTAGAAATTTAGGAATCGAATTTTTTTACTTACGATTAGAATAAAAATACATTTTCGTTTCCTATCAAGCATAAACACTCTATTTTATTAAACGAAGAATCATAGGAGTGAAGGAGAAACGAGCAACGTATGTTTGCACCAACGTGAAAACCAATCGATGGGAAATTCGTTCGTCGCGTACGTATCTGCGTGCGTGTGTGTGAGATAGAAAACGATAGATAGATAAACAGATAGATAGAAAAAGAGAGAGAGAGAGAGACAGAGTGAAAGAGAGTGTGTGAGAGAGAAGTACTCTTATCGAGCGTAGCCGGTAAAGGCGTATAAAAAATTCATAAACCATATCGCACAAATCGTATCGCCGGTACGTTCAGGCGTTATATGTGTGATTCTATGCATTTGTACGTGTATGCGTATTTTTCTATTTCTTACAAAGTTCAGTAAAGTCCTTCGGAAGGGACTCGTAAATTGTCAAATGTATAAGAAAGGAACTTGATACGAAAATCGAATATAATCGTTCTTATATCAATCTTCGAAAGTAGACAATTTTCATCTTCTTTTCTTTTTTCTTTCTTTTTTTTTTCAATATTCCATAAGAAAAAGAAAGAGACAGAGAGAAGGAGAGAGAGAGAGAAAGAAACAATTGATTAAACAAACTCGTTATTATTTTTATATTTTAAAGTCGAACTTTATTTATTTTCCTTCATTTCTTTCTTTTTCTTTTTCTTTTCTTTTCTTCTTCTGTTTTCTTTTCTTCTTTTTTCTTTTTCTTTCTATTCGTCGATGTCGGCATCGGCTATGGTGACTCGAATCTTCCCCGCAGTAGCACAAAAGTTATCGTCGTGTTCCACGCACGGATTATTGCGACGAACTCTCTCGAACGTGACGACACTCTACAAGCAGTTTCTAAAGAAAGATTTTTTTATCGTCTACCTTTATCGTACCTCGTGATATTTGAAATCTTTCTCTTTCTTTCTTTCTTTCTTTCTTTCTTTCTTTCTTCCTTTTTTTTTCAATGTCCATTATTACTTTGTTATGTCTCTTCGATAATACTTATCGGGTTTTTGTTATTAATATTGTAAGGGAATATTGATTCTTTTCATGTAATTTCGATAAGAAATAAATTTGATAATTTATATGTTCTCTAACGTCTTGTTACTTTGAAGTTATGTGTATAATATTCTATACTAAATAATATATCTATTTTATTATTATTGATATATTATTATTATTATTGTTATTACTATATCGAAAAATTCCAGATATTTGTAATATCATAGAATGAACCAAAAAAAGAAAAGAAAACAAATTACTCTAAAAAGTTGAGAAAAAGAGAGTATTATCGATTTTTTCAAATCTCTTAGAAACATACGATCCTTATCTCGCGTCATATTCAAATCAATGAGAAAATTCATTCAACAATTCGAATTTGAATAAATAGAACTATAAGAAGAACAAAACAAAGGAAAAGAAGAAAACAGAAATAAATTTCTTTTATACAATTATTTTATATATATAAAAAAAAAACACACACACAGAAATAAAAAGAAAAACAAACTTGTTAGATCTCTTCACAGGGATATTTCTTCGAAAATGTCGAAAGAGTTGATTATGTATCGTCTCTCGAAACTCGATTCTCGAACGTGGACACCATGTCTCTCTTTCGATCGTGGACTTATAAGTACCGAACACTTTGCTGCCACGATGGAAAAATATAACGAGTGACACGAAACCAACGTAAGAGAGAAAGAGAGATAAATAGAAATGAGAGGGCAGAAACGAGACAACACAAATGTCACAGAAAAGAGTGTGTGTGTGAGAGAGAGAGAGAGAGAGAGAGTGAGTTTGCAACCAAATTCGGCAAGGGGCGGCATACTTTCACGCGGATCATACGCATGCACGCATGCATGCATGCACGTACGCCTACGCGCGGAAAAAAAAACGTACGCGTGCTCGTTCGAGTTTACTGTGTCGCGATGACCGTCGTTAGTGAATTTCTTTAATTATATTCTTTTTTCTTTGTCTTCTTTTTTTTTTTTAACACCTATATGAAATCTATATTGTTATATCGTATCGACGTTTTGATATTAAAATTAAACAAAAAGAAAAAGAAAGAGAAAAGATTCAGAATGGAACTTGGAAAATATTCGAGAGCGTGTATTGAGTTATGCATTATTATTCGTTTTTCTTTCTTTTCTATTTTTCGAAGATATCCGTCGAAAAAATTGACGTACGAAAGTTGACGTGAAAATAAAAAAATAGTTTTAGAGTTAACTAGTGAACAAAAAAGAAACAAGAAGGAGAAAAAAGAAAACCGAGGAAATGAAAATAAAAATAAAAATGAAAATAAAAATAGGAATAAAAACAAAGATTAAAAATAAAAGCTCCGATGGAACGTGGAGGCTCGTTAGATGAACTTAAAATAGAGTGTACCACATTTTATAATAACATATTCTCTATAGAGTTTTCCCTCAATAGAATTTTTTTCATGAAAAGAAAGCATAAATCATAGTTGAAGAGGAGGCTCGGAGCTATGTTTCACGTAGGAAAATTATTACGAGAAAAGAATTCAACGGTTGTACAATCTCTCTCTCTCTCTCTCTCTCTCTCTCTGTTTTTATATTTTTTTACGAATCATCATGACGCATAAGATAAAAGAAGAGAAAAAAAAAAAAAAAAAAAGAGAAGAGATGAGAAAAAAGAGAAAGAGAAAGAGAGAGAGAGAGAGAGAGAGAGAGAGACAGAAATGTGTTTTTGAAATCTTTTCTATACCTAACCGTATAATATTTTATATTTACGTGTGTTTACGTTTACATATACATATACATATATATGTATTATATATACAAATGAATGGTAGTAGAAGCCATCATGATAATCCGAAATAAACGGAAAGCAATTTTCTTTCTCGAAAGAGCTTTCGTTTCTGTTTTCTCTTTTATTCCTTATGGCAAAAGTAATATTTAATTTCGATGTCGAGAAAAAAAAGAAGAGAGAAAGAGAGAGAAAGAGAGAGTCGTTTGGTGAGACGTCGAAAGCGCGTTTAAATGAAATTTTCCGTATTATGTTTCCTCCGCTCGTTCTACTCTCTTCTCTCTCTCTCTCTTTCTCTCTAGTGCATTTCTCCAATGTCGAGAGGAATCATCGTGTTTCCCTCTCAACGAATCAACTTTTAGATCTGTCTACCAACGGAGTCATCCTCCGGTATGAAACTATTCATCCGTTTATAAAGTTCGATTAACCGAGACGGCGAATTACTCGAACCATCGTGAGAGAGGAAGAGAAAAAGAGAGAGAACTCAAGGGAGATCGAGAAAAGAGAGGGAGAGAGAGAGAGAGAGAGAGAGAGAGATCCGGTGAATCTATGAGAACGAATAGATTAGTTACGCTTTATTTCACTGCACTTATCGACGTCTATATAAAACGTACGATTTCTCTTTATGCAATTGGATATATGAACAAAAAAAAATTCTTATTGATCGTTTTCGAATTACGTTATGTCGGATGGTACAGTCGTAAATGAATGATATTCAAATAAAATCTAGGGAGGAGAAATTAAAAGAAAAAAGAAGAAAAGAAAATATATAAAAATAAGATGTAAAATTTGTTATAATCTTAATTAGAACGATTAGATTTTCGTGATATTATTTGATCAATTTAATCTTCGAATACACATACACACACACACATATATATATATGAGAATATTTAAAGAAATAAATAATTTAATCACATACTACATTTTTTATATTATACAAATACTTTTTGGAACGACTGTACAACACTGTTCTAACAACATTCTAACAACATACACATTCTTCCTAACACGCAAGACCATATTATCGAATTACCTGGCGTTCCTTTTGAACCTCCTTTTACATATGTACGTTTCTATCCGCATTATGTAAGATCGTCATAAACGACATTATTTCTTTTTCCTTTCTTCTCGATTATTATTTCATACTCTATTCTTGTTATCTTCGTTACAAAATCATACGCACATATATACACGTACACAAAGGTATCCAATATTATACACTTAATTAATTAAATTACGTCAAATCGTACGATCTTAATTTTTTCGCCATATTGGTATTAACCACTCGTAATTAAATTTTTTTCGAACTATTTATAAAAAGAAAAAAAAATTATATTATGTCAGACTTAATTAGTATAATTGGATATATGTTAATATAACTACATTATATCTACTAATCTTCAAGCTATTGTATAACGTGTATTTAAAAAATATTTATACTCGTTATGACAATAAAATCTAATAAAATGTTTAGAATATAAATATATATATATACATATATATAAGATTAATCTTTTTTATAAGATATATATATATATATATATATATATATATATAAATGAAAACAACAACAGCAAGAGAAGAAGAAAGAAAAAGTATTCTCGTTCTACTTTAAATCAAAGAAAAAAGAAAATAGAAAGAAAGAAAAAAAGAAAAAAGAAAAACAAAAAGAAAAAATAATAAAAGAAAAAAATATAACGTTCCATCTAACTTTTAAAATATACATAAAGTGTCCTTTCGCGTGCTATTCCAAGTCATAGCACACATCGTAAGGAGATATATCTTTAGTGCTTTCGGGGTGAACCCGTCTTGGGGTTTTATCTACTTGGTAATATCGCGGGTAATATAAAAATATGGACGGTGAGTAGGTAATATCAACGTAAAGGACTGCCTGTGCACATTGGTGTGTACGCCTTCCGCATATAAAGTTATTCGTTACTGCTTTTGATATACTAATTATGTTTGTACTTCCACTTTAACCGGTATGCCATAATTTCTCAATGCACGTTAATAATATCTTTTGTATGGATACATATGTATACACGTGTATTATTAATAAAAAAATTACTTTACGTTACTTTAATATATTCTTATATACATATACTTATGTATATATATGTATGTATATATATAATCTATTTTATTTTTTCTAGAAACAATGAACTTACACGTTGAACGTTCATTATATATAATTTTCATATATAGGTATATAGAAATAGGAAAGATAAGTGGAATGTATATACATATACATATATATATATATATATATATATATATATATATATATATATATATTGGATGTCATTGTAACATTGCATTGAAACCGTTCGTATTCGGTTCTGTTCGGCCGAACGGCGAGCGAAATTACTTTGGCTTTCACGAGGGAAGCAACCCGTTGATTAGTTATTCCTTTGGAAAATGTAAATTTACTCGGTACAGACGAGAGAGATAGAAGTAGATAGATAGATAGATGGATAGATAGATAGATAGATAGATAAAGAGAGAAAGAGAAAGAAACATTCATACTAAGCCGTGTGTGAATACTTAGTTAGAGGCCGTATAAATAATCGTCGAGTTGGTAGTCATCGAAATAAAATTTTGCTCTGAAATAGCCGAGAATTTCTACGTAAATGTCAATATTTCTAACACCACACACATATATATATATATATATAATATATTCTAACAGAAAATATATAGAAATATATTTTAATAATATACATACATAGATATATATTAGTATACTCTAATAACACCTAAGCATATGCACTTATACATATATATATACATATATATATATATATATATATATATATATATATATGTACGATCAATTTTATTAACCCCCTTTTTGCTATTCTACCTTTATCGAAAACGATAATTTTATTTCAAACTTATAAAAGCTTAACTATTCTCCCCGTTCTATTTCCTTTTCTCTTAAAAAAAAATATTACGAAAGATATCAGATTTGTCCCATAAAAAACATGATCTATGTATATGGAAGCTTTCCAACCAACCAAACGAAAATAAAAGAAACGATAGAGAGAAACAAAGAGGGTGAGAGAGTGAGAGAAAGACAGAGAGAAAAAATAGCAATAAAATAAATAAAATGTATGCCGATAATACAGGAAACGGCACGTACGAGTTCAAGGGGTAGTTGGAAAATGGTAGTGGGTGGGAGACGAGTATTCGATCGAACTAACGCACGCTAGATGTCGCCGGCTTTGATTTAAGCGGGCATAAAAATGCCAATATGGCGTTGCACAGCGCAAAGCTTCGTGGTCGCGCATTATTTCCTCCTTTGGATGTTTGGCTATTTCAGGAGTGTGCAGAGAGAGAGAGAGAGAGAGAAGGGCTTATATACGCATACGGGCTGCATATACATAGGTATGTACATTAAAGTTTGAGAATACGATTGGTACTTTCGAATAATGAAAGCATCCATGTACATGTATATCTATATATACATACATACTGTATAGGAATATAATATATATATATATATATATATGTACATGTGTATATATATATGTATGTATGTACTATCTATTTCTTATGATAGCTTAAGAGATAGGTTTGCGCGTTAGATATTCGATAGGAAAAAAATAAAATAAAATAAAATGAAATAAAATAAAATAGAATAAAATAATCGTAGGACTTTGATGTAATAAGGATTCTCATAAGGAGGATTATCTACGACGAAACACTAAAAACGAGAGAAAGAAAGAGAAAGAAAAACAGAGAGAGAAACAGAGAGAGAGAGAGAGAGAGAGAGAGAAGATAAAAACAAGTATAGTTCGATATTCTTGGCACTTAACTCGATTATTATGGCAAACAACTCGTTTCTTTCTCATCTCCTTTTAAAACAGTAAAAGAAAGAATGTGATAGAATGAGAAAGATATCAAGAGAAAGAAAGAGAGAGAGAGAGAGAGAGTTCAGCGACATCAGTGCTTTAGGTAAAGATCATCGTCCTTGTTTCTCTCATAACAATATCTTTCTCTTGAAACGGATGCTGAATCACGCTTCTCGTCGTATTGCTTTTTTTCTCTCAACTGATATGATAACAACAAAAATCTCTTTTTTTTTATGGCTATACGTACTGTCTATAATAGGTTTTAGTAGGTGGAGCTATGTATTCGTATAAATATTACAATCTCCAGAATCCTTATTGTTGTAATCTAGATCATATCTTACGGTTCGCAGAAATCTCTTCCTTTCTCTCTTTCTCTCTTTTGTTCTCTCTCTCTCTCTCTCTCTCTCTCTCTCTCTCTCTCTCATTTTCTCGTTTAAAATATAAAACAAAAAATAGATCTCTGAAATATGCAAGATGCGCAGAAGCACAAAGTTCCTAGATAATTTTAAACATCGCCCTTTGGAAACGTTTCAGATTTATTATTTCCTTTCTTCCTTCTTTTTGCTTCTTTTTTCTTTCTTTCTTTTTTTTTTGTAGATTTTAAAACTGCGCGAGATTTTTTGCAAAGAAAGAAGAAGAAAGAAAAAGTTGACCTAAAACGTGCTTGGTCGTCGAAGAAGAATAATTGATTTCATTAAAAGTCACTCTAGCAATCGTTGACTTATTTTATTTCATTAATTATATTACGTTCATTATTATTATCAATATTTAATATCGACCCTCTGTTATTAGAAGGAATGGTCGATAAGTTTGGGAAAAAGTTAAAGGAGAAAAAGAAGAGGAAGAAAAAAAAAAGAAAGAATATCTCAAGAAGGATTATGCAAGTACTTACTTTCGAAAGCGTGTTTTTTTTTTCTTTTCTTCTCTCTCTTTTTTTTTTTTTTTTTTTTTAATCGGAAGCTCGATAATCTCAACGAAACTTTCATTGGATCGATCGACTCAACGACGGAATCACAATTCACGACACGACTTTTTTCTTCTTCCTTTTTTTCTTTTTTTTCACCTCTCTTCCTCCCCTTCGTTTTCGTTCCGAATCGAAAATAGATTCCCTTTTGTATAAAGAATTCACTTTTCAAGGAGTATGGAATTCAACGAGGCGAGATAACCGGTTTTACCGCGCGCTTTAATAGTAGAGAAAAAAAAAATAGAAAGCAGGGAAATACGTGGAGGTGTATAGGGCGCGATCAAAAGTTCCTAGACGATTTGAAATAGAAAAAAAAAAAAAGAAAAAAAGAAAAAATCGATGAATCCACTTTCGACGACCTCTTTAATACTAAATACATCATCCGATTACCTAGATTGTAATTTCTAAATTGAAACAAAATAAAAGGAAGAAGAAACAGCTCTGAAAAGAAATATATTTTGGAAAATGGGGGCTAATGCGATTTGTAAAAAGTCATGTATGAATTTTTGATTCCTTTTTTTGTCGATCCTTTTTTCAAATTCGTCTAGGGACTTTTTGCTGGATTTGTAAACATCGGGAGATCAGCATTCGCGATTCGTTCTTGGTGTCCGTGATCAGACATGGAGGAGAGGCTTTCGCGAGGCTTTCCAGAGACTTTGTCGATAAATTCACAGACCTTTCATCCGTGCTCGTGTAATCGTTTTGTTCCGCGCGAATGAACGACTAATCGTTCCAACGTGTACCAACCGCATTCAAATGTCTCCGTATTGCAGAATCGTATACGAACTGTTTCTATGTAGGTATGTATGTACGTATGTAGGTACGTTGTGTATATATATGTATGTATGTATGTATATGTATATTGTAGATACGTACTACTTGTTACTTGTATATCCACGTTTTTATATTCCTTTATGTACGATTACGAATTGCTTTTCCTTTATATCGATTATTGATTGGGTATGAGTATTTGATTTCTTTCTTTTCTTTTTTCTTTTCTTTTTTTCTGTCCTTTTTTTTTCTTTTTTTTTTTTTTTCTTTGACGAATTAAAATATGTAGCATCGGATTTAAGTCGAATTTTAAGAATTCTCTTCTATATGATTTTTATGACATATAAAAATTTTTGTTATCTATAAAAATTTTATCGATGGAAGTCTAATTTTATTGGAGATTAAAATCACGGCTTGTTGTCCGGCGTATATTTTTAAAATTTCCGATTTCGATGATCCATAGAAATTTAGATTTATTTGATCTATCAATATCCTGGAGGGAAATATTTAAAGAGAATTTCATCTTCTAATCATTTTTGCGATCCATAAAAATTGTAATTTATTCTATCTATAAATCTCTACTTCTTTCTTTTAGTAAATAGTGAAATTTTTATTTTTTGCGTAAACATTTTAAAAATTTGATTATTTATTATCTCTAGGAGAACGATCTTTCTCTCTCTCTCTCTCTCTCTCTCTCTCTCTCTCTCTCTCTCTCTCTCTCTCTCTCTCTCTCTCTCTCTCTCTCTCTCTTTCTCTCTAAAGTTTTCATTTATTGGGTGAATTTTAGATTCATTCGATCCATCAATCGAACATTCAAACTGTTAAGAACACGAACTTTTATCATATTTGTAAAGGATAAAGTTCTAACTTGAGAGATAGTTCTTCCACGTTAAGAGTAAACTTAAACCAATGTATTAAACTTAAACTTGAACCAATGTTTATCATATCCTACTAACTAACTATGTAACTAACTAAATTCATAAGTTTACATAGTATAGAACATAAATTTCCAAAGTTCTTATCTAAGCATATATCTAATTATATATATATATATATATATATATATATATATATATATATAAAACAATTCAATAAAATAAACTCTAACTGTAAATGCACTAAATATATAGGTAACACAGAGAATATCTTTCATTAATTAACCTCTTAACTCTGTGGACTTACTTTAATAATCATCTAATCGAAGTTTGACGTATTAAATCGTCGTAAAAAAAAAAAAAAGAAAAAAAAAATCTTTTAAAACAATATCATTAGACAGCCGACTGTCTAATGGATTATCTTTGTCGTTTCAAAAGAAATATTTTAAAGAAGTTAAACTTACAAATTATTTTCTTTTTTCTTTTCTTACTAAAAAATAAATTCTTCGTTGAAATTTTAATTCGAATAATAATAAAAAGTAATATCGTTTTCGTTTGCATCGGTAATTAAAAACAGAAAAAGAAAAGAAGAAAAAAGAAGAACATTCACTTCCATTTACTTCCTCGGACGTTTTATTAATTAATTATAAACACATTGATGTAAAATAAATGTTCGTGGATATTTTGATCGGTATAAATAATTAATCGTAACGATTGCGTCTTGATATCAACCAGATTCGTTACTTCTACTTTATTATAAATACTGATTCATTCATTTAAAATAACGATCCAATAAAAATAACAGCCGGAAAGAAAAGTCATTATCGTATCTTCGTGAATAACATAATCATCGTCAAAGAGAGTTTTAACAATTTGATAGATAATTTATCGTGTGTATATATATATATATATATATATATATATATATATATATATATATATATATATATACACACACATAAACTCGTAAAGATAACCCTTACGACGATGTTCATGAATTAGAATATTCATCGTAGAATTATACAGGAAATGATAGTGAAAAGGGAGACGAAAAGGGAAGGGGAAATGTGGAGAAGGTTACGTTTGAATAATCGAAAACGATTGCGCTTTAAAACGCAAATCGTGATCTCTGGTGTTGGCCGGTCAAGCGGTTACGTGATCAAACGAAACGAAACGAAACGAAACGAAAAGCTTGCCGTGATTTATGTGATGGATTTTTCATCGATCGTTGCTTTTCATACGAATGAATCTGATTCTCTCTCTCTCTCTCTCTCTCTCTCTCTCTCTCTCTCTCTCTCTCTCTCTCTCTCTCTCTCTCTCTCTCTAAACACTCATTTCTATTTCTTTTTAAGTCTATCATTGATCCACTGGTAATCATCGTATTGGGTCATACGAATGATTTTTCATCATGTTTGTTTGTATAATAAAAATGAAACGAAAAGAAAAAGAAAAAGAGAGAGAGAGAGAGAGAGAGATTGTATTTTTGTGATAATAGATGTAATCGAAAGATGTTCAAATTCTAATTAATTATTGGAATTGGATTGATAGAATGAAAAAGAGAGATATAACTAACGTAACTCATACAATCGGATCTCCCTTTAAGATAAATAGAATGTAAAAAGATACATGTATATACATGTATGAATGTATGTATGTGGGTGTGTGTGTTCGTGTATATGTTTGTGTATTCGTCATCGTTTACGTATCGTTTGCATAGAAGGAAGTTGACATTATACGCTCGAAGCTAGATATTTGCCATTCTTCTATGCTTCAATATCATACTAATTAATATTCGATTCGATCGGTCAAATTATCGGTGATTATGCGTACACGGTAAATGCGTAATACTAGAACCTCCAAATTTAACGTCAATCTTCTATCTATGAAACTGACTGTAATTATTTCAGATAATTAAATATGTTTATTAATATTCCTCTATATATATAATATATTATATATATATATATAATATATATTAAGACAAGATTATATTAATTGATCAATTATTATCTATTATTTATTCTGTATTCTATATGTATATACATATATATATATTTCATTAATTATTTAAGATATATCAACATATAACTATAATCTTTAAGATATATAGATTAAGATATATAAATAATAATTTAATTTCAAGAAAAAAAGAACAGAACAAATTATAAAAACGTCGACTTATCATTCGATAATAAATATTTTACTTGACTGCATTCACTCCTTTAAAAAAAAAAGAAAAAGAAGAAAATAAAAAATGAAAAAATATCCAAATTAAATCTCAAGTTAAACGAACTTCTTGTTTTCCTTCTCGAAAGGTCCGCGTTCATCGACTACCATTCTCGTCTAGAACAATACGCGTTTATATCTTATCGTTCTCTCTTTAACGCGTAGAAAGAAATTTCATATAAAAGCGAACGAACGCAACGACGCATTATCCGAGCGTTTCCAGAGCGTTTTAGAACGCGCATCTCAAGAGTATGAGAAAGAAAGAGAGAGAAAGAAAAAGACAGTGAAGCAGAGAAGAAGAGAAGGGGCCAGTAAGCTCGTTAACTTTAAAAACCCTCTCTCTCTCTCTCTCTCTCTCTCTTTTTCTCTCTCTATCTATCTCTCTCTTTTTCTCCTTTACTCTCACTCGTATTTTATCTACCATGTCTCTTTCTCTTTCTCTCTTTCTCTCTCTTTTCTTCTCTTGTCGGCAAGAAAACGAAAGAAATTTCCCTCGGCACGTTGCTCGAAGGAATCTCGAGGAAAAGCATGTCGTCAATTACGAACGAACGCTTCCTCGACGGCAACTAAAACTAAAATTTTCCTCCTTTTCTTTTCTTTATTTCTTCTTCTTCCTCCTTTCCTTCATCTTTCTCTTTCTTTTCTATGTTTCTTTCGTTTCTCTTTCTCCCATTTTTTTTTTCTTGCAAATCTCTCCTTGCAATTTTTTTTCTTTCTTTTTTTTTTTATTTCTATTTGATTTTGTTTCGTTCACTTCTTTTTTAATACTAATCCTATCTCGAGAGACTTACTTTCCTGTCCTGCGGTATAGCTGTCCTTCCACTCACCAACCTCCTTCCCTCTTCGTCTGTTAATCACTTACTCGCATCTTTCTCACCCGTTTAATTCGATTAGAAAGATAACGATCAAATTAACGCCGAAGAGATCTTTCGTTCGGTGCGAAAATTTTAATTGTACTTTAACTATAATTTTTGAATAATTATTCTCTATGCAGTAAAAAGTGGATGAGAAAAATAAAAAGAGAAAAAGAGAGAGAGAGTTAAGTTTTTTAAATCTTACGTTTTACTTATAAAAAATCGTGGGTTAAGTACGTTTTCATAACGTTACATAACGAAACGACGACCTAATTCGTTTGATTTCTTTCAAGATCAACCCTGTCCTCGCGAATCGCATTAAATTCGTTCAATCGACGGTAAAAGTTGGACAAAAATGAAAAAAAAAAATGGAGATAAAAGAAAATAAAAAAGAAAAAAAAAGAACTGTATGTAATTTATTAACGTTTATCGGATTATGATTACGGATAATAATACATTTTGTACGATATTTAACTCTCGTACTTATTTCCGTCGAATTGAAGAAATGAATAAGTAAATAAATATTTTTGGATGATATTAAATATGAAAATTGAAATTAAATCGAATTTAAATGGGACGAAATTGTTAAATAGAAACAAAAATAAAGTGAATCCGAATAGAGATGGATAAATAATGAGAGCGAACGAGAGAGAGAGAGAGAGAGAGAGAGAGAGAGAGAGAGAGAGAAAGAGAGAGAGAAATATAGAAAATAAACGATGTTGAAATTAAGGCAAAAGGAAAAGTCGTCGAGTAGATCAAACGTTTTAATTAGTATTTACACTGACATCGAGGGAGTCTCCATAACCAGTCGACGCTTCTCCTTCGAACCGTGAAACGTTTTGAACGACGACAAGTTAGTGCAAAACCCCCGAAGAGGTAGAAGAGGATAGAGAAGGAGGAAGAAGAGGAAGAGGAGTGATGATAAGGGGGTGGTAAGGGAGGGTTGTAGGGTGGGGGTAGGAGAAGGACAAGCATCCCGAGCTCAACTTTATAACTACGGTCCATTACGTTAATTTTCACGTACACTGACACGCGCTTCGAAAAGCGGACACAAAGCTAGAGTAAGAGAGAGAGAGAGAGAGAGAAGATGGTTTTGACGCAAAACGAAAAAGCGGTATAGTATATTATATTATATTATATATATGTGTATGTGTGTGTATGTGTATATATATGTACACGGTCCAATTTATCAACTCGACGTTTATTTACACGCAGCATAGACCTCCTCCTCATCCTTCGTACTTTTGCTGCTCTCTCACGATTTGCCCCTAGCAAAAATGAGAGATACGAGTGGACGAATATATACATGTTTTATATATATATGTATGTATATATATATATATATATATATATATATATATATATATAAATGTATGTATCAATATATAGATATATAACAGTTATAAGTAGATAGATAAATTAATACTCGTTATTTCGTTGAGAAGAGTAGGTGTATCCGAGAAATAGCGGAGCCATGTATAATATGGGGTCGATGAGGACACGATAACAACAACAACAACGATAGTAATAATAATAATAATAATAATAATAATAATAAAAATGATGATGGTGATGATGGTGATGATGATGAATAATAATAATTATTATAATAATGATAACAATGATAATGATAATTAGTCGCTTGAGTTGAAATTGAATTTTATTAAGTCTAATTTATTTTGCCAATTAAATATATTGCTCTATGTAGTGTATTCGAATTTTAATCTAATATATTAATACTGAGAGATAGTCTTCTTCTCTTTTTACTCGATGAGAAATCAAATACAAGTAAATTTAAATAAACAAATAAATATATATATATATAATTTTAATAAGGATTATTAAAAATGATTGAAGTGATGAACACACGAAAGAAAGTTTATTTGAAAAATATAAATAGACGACGCATTCTATTTTGTTCTGCTTCCTTCTTTCTATTTTTCTTTTTCTGTCCTTTTTTCTTTTCTCTTTTTTTTTTTTAATACAACAAATTTTTCTATATTGCTGATAAATTCGGGAGAAAAAGTTAGTTAGTAAAATGTGTAAAAAAAGGAATAAAAAAAAAAATTGTTTCCGAACCTTTCCATGACCGCGCAATGTATACTGCTGCGTATATGCATACATATGCATACACGCACATATCTATCTATATGTATGTATGTACACAGACATAGAAATGAACAAAATTGGAAATTTTGCTGGATCTCGACGTCACACAGTCGCGAGTGAATTCAAAACCGTCATTTAATTCACAGTCTGCTGATAGCTTCCACCCTCTCCCTCTTCTCCACACACTCTCTCTCTCTCTCTCTCTCTCTCTCTCTCTCTCTTGTGTTTTCCCTATTTTTCTCCCTTTGTTCTTGTCTTTTTCGACCAATCAGCAGCACGGCAGATACGTCCGACGCGTATCGATCACTCTGTGGCACGCGTACCGGCTTGCAACGACGAAGATAGAAAGAGAAGATAGATAGATAGATAGATAGATAGATAGATAGATAGAGAAAGAGAAAGAGAGAGACAGAGAGAAAGAGAGAGAGATAGAATAGCAGAAAGAGAGATTGAAATAGAGAGAAAGAAAGATAGAAAGAAAAGAGAAAGAGTGGGCTAGCATACGGAAATAAAAAATGTTTTCCCGATATCCGCACGAGTCCGTCTCAATTAGTACTCGCCTATCTATCTACCTGGTTGATAAAAGGAAAGAAAACAAACAAAACAAAAAAAAAAGAACACACCCACACATAGACCCTTGGGCGCACGAGCACATACAAATGTAAAAAAGAAAAATGTCGTCGAATAAACGAGTGACTGTATGAACTGGATCCGATCCGTGATCCTGGATCGTTGTTTCGTGTCGCGTCTTCTCGATGAAGTAATAAAAAGGCTTCAAATAAAAGAAAATTATTAGAAATGTCGAGAAAATTTCGTATTTTCATTTTTTATCGTAATCATTTTTATCGTATCGTATTTATCTTTCATTTTTTATCGTATTCATTTTTATCGTAATATCAAATGTTTAATTATAAGTGCACAGTTTATATACACACATTACAAGAGTGTACACACATATATATACACGATATATATATATATATATATATATATATATATATATATATATATTGTATATAATAAAGAGAGAGAGTGGAACTGTACGATAAGCGTATCTATAATGTAAATTATTAAATAGGCATTTTACGATTCTGATTCATCGTGAATATCTGCGACGAATGAGAACGATTATCTCGAGGTAGAGGATATTCGGTTAGTCATCGATATGCACGTTCGATTCCTAGCCGCAAAGAGATTCGATTTATCTCCATACTCCGATAATTAATCGTAAAGGGGCGATACGAATACATACGTACGTACAAACACACATATATAAATATATTTAGTTTATATATATATATAGAATATTATATATATATATATATATATATATATATATATATATATATATAAACATACGTTCTAAAGGACCTTCGTAATCAGAGGAAAAGAGAAGAGTGTTGAACTTCGTGAATAATTAAAATAGGAAAAAGAAGAAAGAGGGAGAGGGAGAGAGAGAGAGAGAGAGAGAGAGAGAGAGAAAGAGGGAAATCGTTGCTGGTTTGGTTGTACGAGAAGCTGTTGGAAAATTAAAGTACCTATTCCGTAATAAAACGAATGGAGCGAGTTGAATGTGGTATAGCTATATATATATATATGCACTACATTAACTAAATACAGTCGCATCTCATAAATTTTGTTGGTTAAACATTTTAATAGATTTTAAACGTTGCTACGGTGACGGATGAAAAACTGTTCTTGCTTATCGACATATGTTTTTTCTTCTTCTCTTTTCTTCTGTTGGTCTCCATTCTCAAAATCGTTTCAACCATTAATTTATTCAACTTCGTATGATATTATACATATTTATGATGTACATATGTAAGTGGGTTAAAAGTTGAACAAATGATTTTAAAAATCAATCAATCTTTTCCTCGACCTCTTATGTGAATTTTTTTGCCTCTTTATTCTCTCTCTTTTTTTTTTATTCTTTCTTCTAGTTCGTAAAACTATAAATTCTTTAAAAAATTTTTCATTCATTCTCGTTTGTTTTATTCGTAGATATTGTTAATTTATTTATTTATGATATATCTATGTGATTTTTATATTATTCGAATTATATGTATATATATACATACACTCTACATGATTTGAATATTTTTTAAGCAATAAACATAAATAATCGATAAAAATTTAACGATAAAGATATACATTAAATCCGACGAATCGTTCGTACTTTGATTATTGTCCTAGTTTCGTTGAAATAACTAGGATATAAATAAGAATTTTAACATTTGAGGCCTTCTCTCCTCCCTTCCATCGCTTACATGTATTCCCTCGGAACCAAAATTACGTTGCATTATTCCCGTCGAATCCCATTATTCGAGAAACAATACGATCTGGGTTCCACATATACATATAGCCACGGGAATCGAGAAGCTTGCTAACTCTAACTACGCAACTCCATCTCTCTCTCTCTCTCTCTCTCTCTCTCTCTCTCTCTAACCTTTAACTATAGTTCTATCTCCAGCATTAGCTCTGGTTCTCTAGATCTCTAGTTCTCTAGCTCTCTAGCTCTCTAGATCTCTAGATTTCTCTCTCTAGATCTCTCTCTCTCTCTCTCTCTCTCTCTCTCTCTCTAGATCTCTCTCTCTCTCTCTCTCTCTCTCTCTAGATCTCTAGCTCTCTAGCTCTCTAGCTCTCTAGCTCTCTAGCTTCAGCTAGCTAGCTAGCTCATGGTTAGTTTCCCGTTTACTTCCAGCACGACTTGGAATGAGTATCGTTGGTGAAGGTAGGAGCGGGGACGTGTTAAAAAATTAAACGAGCAGCCAGAAGGAAGAGTTTGCGTTTGCTCCGGGTTAAACTTGCGAAACCCTTCGGGCATCGTAGCATAATTCAGTGCACTTGCTTCTCGGTTTAAGAGAAGACCTACGAGATCTTTTATCGTACAGAGAAGGAGTAAGAAAGAGAGAGAGAGGGAGAGAGAGGGAGAGAGTATACACACATACGTCGTATACATGTAAGAGAGTTAACGTAAACAGATGTAGATATATAGATATACACATATGTGAAAAACTTGTAAGAGATCGTAAGATTCTTTTAGCTTTTTTCAAAACTTTCGACGTTCGCAGAGAAACGACATACTACTTTGAATGTTTCTCGTAAAAGGGTTTCGAACAGTTTCTTTTCAAAGGACTATCCTGCTTTTTTAATAATGTTTAGATTAATACGATTGTTTGTGAACATACACACACACACACACATATATTTATATAGAAAGAAAGAGAAAAATACAGACAAACAGATAGATAAACAGATAGATAAAACAGAAATAGATAAACAGATAGATAGATAATATATGTATATACGTATGAATGTATTTATGTATCTATCTATGTCTGTATGTGTCATGCAACAAGCGAATAGTGAGTCGAAGAACTACTAGTACAAAAGCCAATCTCGTTTCGACTAGAAGCTTCGAGTAGGAGGCCACACGGAAATCAAGCGGTACAAAGGCCGCCTCTGCGTACGCCATCATGATATAGTGCTCACGGATATAAAGGGCCTTTTAAGTTAATCTCTCAAACGACTTAAGAGACTTATACATACATCGTCGTTGCCCTCAAAAAGCAACGAACGAGAAATAGGGAGAGAGAGAGAGAGATATTCGCGTATAACTATAAGTAAGACCCGATGAAAGAAGAGAGAAAGAGAGAGAGAGAGAGAAAAAGAATCGTTTGAATAGAAAAATTATTTCTTATTGTAAGATTAACTCTTACGGATTGGAATTTTTATATATTTGTTGTTTCTTTTCTTTTCTTTTTTTTTCTTTTTTTAATTTTGTTTCTTTCTCACTTTTTAGATGTTTCAATGAAACAAATATTATAAAGAGGGTTAACGTTCGGCTTGATGATTCGTTGAGTTGAAAACTATCTTTTTCCTTCTTTATTTATCATTTATATATATATATAAATATAAATTTTGAAAATATATATATATATAGAATTTTGAAAAGTCTTCTTTTTCTTTTAATAGCATAGATTTTTTAAATAATTAGAGAAATTATAGAATTATGAGTTTCTTGCTAATTTACTTTACTATATTATCCATTTATGTTATCATATAGCATATAATAATTATTCAAAAAGAAAGAACAAAATTTGGACGCACTATTTTTCGATCATCTCATTATATTTTATTTTTTCTTTCGACAATTTCTTCCTTTTTTCAATTTTTCTTTATTCTCACTCGACAAGAAAGAAAGGGGGCAGGGATAAATATTTATAATACAATATACCGAAAGAAGATATACCGGAACCTTCTCCTATAAGATTTTGCGTCGAATACGATGGAAAAATCTTGAAGAATAAGAAGGGTAAAGAAGAATCTTTAAAGGTACGCCGGGATTTTCTCGTTTTATTCGCACGGACTAGGAATTTTTCACTTTTTTCTTTTTTCTTTCTTTCTTTCTTTCTTTCTTCTTCTACGTCCTCTCCTTTCCTCCCCTTTACTTTCCTATCAACCATGTACCTTCTATCCTTCTTCTTATCCCTTCCTCCACCTTCGTCCCAACCACACTTTTTTTTTTTTTTACCGTTTTCCTTAGCCTTCATGTGCCGCAGCAGCAACGAAGCTTTCACGAAGAAATCTCAACAGGAGATTGGATTAAAAATCTTCGAGGATGACGTAGTCGATTCTTCGTTTATAAAAGAAGGACTTTGCTCGTTTCCCATCGGAACCGCACGCCAACGTCAAATAATTTCTACGGAAACTCGTTAAAAACTATATACATACCTGTTCAACTATATACGTATCAATCTATTCGAAAAATGAATTTCGTTGGAAAGGAAAAAGAATCGGGGAGGGGGTGGATTGAAGATGGTCGGTAC
>NC_066587.1:16087557-16110057 GCF_905475345.1 Vespula vulgaris
GTATTAATCTCTTAGCGTAAACGTGAATCTCTCTCTCTCTCTCTCTCTCTCTCTCTCTCTCTCTCTCTCTCTCTCTCTCTCTCTCTCTCTCTCTCTCTCTCTCGTTTTAGCATCCACAGGATAAACTCTATCTGAAACGATCGATAATCTCTAAGAGAGATTCTCTCTTTTCTTTTTTGTTTCCTTTCTGTCAAATCGCATTACGTGTTATTCCTAATTTGATTTCGAGTTATTCCTATTAGTTTCATTTCTTTATCTATTTCTTTCTCCTCTCTCTCTCTCCCTCTCTCTCCTTTTTCTTTTTTATCTTATCTCATCTTTTTCTTATCAATTTTTTCTGTTCTTCTTCGTTTCTTTTCTTTTTCTTCGTCTTCTTATCGTTAGCTTCCAACATTTTGAACGGACTTCTTCGTATTTCTTCGATGAAGAAGCGCGAACGAAAGAAATGGTGGGGTGTAAAGGGGGTGAAGAAGTGCTAAGAAGGGGGTGGAGACGGGGGTACTAAACTTCTCCAACTCCGATGCTAGCAAGTTCGCGAATAAGTTTTTCGAACTTTGTACCTAATTCTTCATTCTTCTTTCTTTTTTTCTTCTTCCATTTTTCTTTTTCTTTTTCTTTTTCTTTTTCTTCTCTATTTTTTTTTCTCTTCTTCTTCTTCTTCTGCTTCTTCTTCGAGCAAAAGCAACCAAGCGCGATAACTCTTCGGACGCTAATTACCACTCGGCACGCTCGATCCTTTTCGGTATCTATGCAGTTCGGTCACGTTCGCGAGTTCTTTTAATTTTTTTTTCCAGCATTTTTGGAATTTTTCTTTTTTTTTCCCCCCATTGAGAACGTTCTAATATTTTTTTCGCTTTTACTTTTTTTTTTCACCGTTAGTATTCAACTTGCAACAATCTTTTGTCTCCTTCATTATCGTATTCTTGTTAAATCTATCTACATATTGTTTACGTTAGTTCAACATTTTCTCTTTTCTCTTCTTTAATTATTATTCTCGATTCAACAAATTTCTCCATTTTCATCGTTACATTTTGATTTATTTTTAAAATGCTCATTTGCATTTTTTACATTATGAATATTTATACGTGTATGTATGTACGTGCATATATGCTCACTCACATTCTTTCATTTTTTTAAGAACGTTTCAATCGGTTTTTCTTGTTCCTTTTTCTTTCGATATTTTTTTTTTTTTTGATTACGCAAAAAATGTTTAACACGAACGAGCCACAACGCACTCATTTACATCTCCAACTTATAATACCAAAATTTTTATGTCTACGTGTTTACGCATACGTGCGTTTAATTTTTTTTACAAAATATTTTAATAGTATTTTACCTTTTTATTTTTATTTTAACGTAATATGAATTTTACGATAAATACGAGCTATTTTCAATTTTGACGTAATTTTCATCGTTAGGATTTAGCTTATTTTTTCATACTCGTTTACGTCTCCTGTGTTTTATAAATGTTTGTGCGTATCTCTCTCTCTCTCTCTCTCCCTCTTTCTGTGTATGTGTACATGTAGCATGAAGAAACTCTAGCTTATCGGCGAGGCGAGAAATTTTAATTTACGGAAGAGGAAGAGGAAGAGAAATGGGATAAGGGAAGGTCGAAAGAGGCCTGAGGGCGAAGAAGCAACGTGGCCGACATAATTGGCGCGAGGCATGCGTAAAGCACGCTTTTAATCGTAAATCTTTGGACGAAATCGATAGTTGCACGTTACGGTTAACCCCTCTTTCCCTCTCTCTCTCTCTCTCTCTCTCTCTCTCTCTCTCTCTCTCTCTCTCTCTCTCTCTCTCTCTCTCGCTTACTCTCCTCAACACCTGCATCGTCTCTTTTCCCGCAGTAGCGTAGGAACTAACTTTTCCTTCCACGTTATTTAGAGAAAAGATAATTTTCTTTCCTTTTTATTCTCTTCTTTTTTTAAGAGACCATTATCATCATATTTATCATTATATCTATCTTATAAATTATTAAAATATTTGATAGCGTTTCTCGTTATCGGATAATAATAATATATATTAATCACATAATATATATATATTAATATAATAATATATATATAGATAATTATTATATATTGATATAAATAATACTATACAATATTGTTAATAAATGTACATATATTTAAACGGTTTAAGACAGTTTAATGAGAAAAGTATAACAACTATACGAACTCGCTTGCACCGAACTTATATGAATGAAAAAGAATACAAAAAAAAGATCTTATTACATTATCCCTTTCTCAAAACTCAATGGAACAACTGCCATGAATTTTTTTTCTACCATCCCGTGAAATAAAAGCGGATTTAACGTAATCCAAGTCTACGATTTACGACGGGAAATCAATGAAGCTTTTAAGAACAGGTTTGCACAAAGCGTATCCAATTTCTCGGCCCAATTAATTATGATAAGCACGAGCGGCATGTGAATTAACGCTCGGCTACTTTAAAGGCATCGTCATTAAAACCCAACGATGCCTATTTTCGAGGAGATTTAACTTGCAAAAACTAACACCTGCGAGAACACGCGCAAATAGCTTTCACCGATTTATCCATCGAACGTCGTACCTTAAATCAATCGACCGTTTGATCGTAAAGTTACGACAGTCGACGAATAATTATTAATCATTCGGCATTATGATCGAGAATTCGTTCGGAGTTTGATTCTTATTATCTCTATTTCTCTATTCTTTTTTATTATTCTATTTTTTTTTCTTGTTTCAAACGAGTCGAAAGACAATAATCGACAGAACGCGCAAACACACACACACACACACATACACGTGTAAGTGAATGCAAGAAAAAAAGAGGTAATATGCGTTTTAGAAAATGATCGAAGTAGAACGAACGCGTTTGAAGAACGTGTCGAGTTCATTAAAATTGAACTTTTTCCGATTTAGTGAATGCCTACGTCACTGGGTCATCAGCACCTTCTACGTTCACGTTACTACATACATTTACTATGGAACGTTAAAGGGTAATGGGCGATAGAGGAAGTATTTTTGTGTGTTCGTGTATGTGTATATATGTGTGTATATATGTATATATCTATGTGTACGTATACGAGAGAGGGTGAACGTAAAAGCGTAGGAGCGTAAGAGGGTAGGTATCCTACGCTCGTGAGAATCATCGAGAAGTACCGGACGAGAGGGTGGAGGGAGGAGTGCGAACAACGGGAGAGAAACAGGCAATATCCCTGTCGATTGTTTCAGTCGTGCCGAATGGAAACGTAGAACGAGAATGAGAGAGAATAGTCTCCGAAATATCTACTGAGTGAAGAGAATAGAAGTGATAGGATAGATAGTACGTACCCATCTACAGATAGAATTGTACACTAGGCTATGCGAATTAACTTTTACGATTACTATCGATAACGAAAATGTTTCGATATGTGTTTTACTTTTATTTCTTTCTTCTTTTCTTTCTTTTTGTTTCGTCTTTTTCTTTTTTCTTTTTTTCTTTTTACATTTTTCTTATTTTTCGTCCGTTTTGTTTTCGTTTTCGTTTTCGTTTTCGTTTTCGTTTTCGTTTCTTATCTTCTTCCACTTTTTTTTCTTTCCTTTCACTCCATTCTCTCTTTGCTTCTTTATTTTCATTTAATTTTTTAACACGCGAGGAATATTATTTCAACGTAATAGGCGATTTTTCTATTTTCTTTTTCTTTACTTTTCTCCTTTTTTGCTTTTCCTTTTGAAAATTTTTTTTTTTTTTAATTCAATTTTCGTGAATATACTTAACTTTGCTATGTTAACGTAAAAATGTAGGGGGTTGTAGAAATTCATAAATTGTAGTTTCATATATCGTACCGAACATTTATTCGTACACATACTCATTTTGTTATTTCTACAAAATTTTTTTGTATCCTTTCCTTTTTTCTTCTTTCTGCGATTTAATTTCATAAATCTGTTTAGCGTATTATTATCATGTAAATGTATTTATCTTTTTTGTTCTTCCTCTTTTTTAATTTATATATATACTCTCTCTCTCTCTCTTCTACAAAATTTTTTATTTCACTTTGTAAATACACCAACTCATAACTTTTCGTATGAACGTATATTTTTCTTAAAATTCATGTATACAATCTTTCGAATAATTTATTCAGATATGTACTTCCGAACATCTTTTATCGAACGAAATACGAAAAAAGATTTCTTCTTCGTAGTGATTTGTAAACTCTTTGTGTCTTATTTTAAAAAATAAGCAAAATCGGTTTATTTTAGTTCTGATAAAAACGTTGATGTTAAAAATATCAAAGAATAAACTACAGACAGACAGAGAGAGAGAGAGAGAGAGAGAGAATTGAAACGAAGGAATAAGTATGTAAAATAGAGATGAAGAACATAAAGCCGTACGTACGTAGAAGTTAATAGACCAAACATCGAATTTTATAGATTTAGGAAGTAGCAACGCTATTAGAGAGGAAAATGATTCGGCTTTTCAATAGAAGGACGAGTAGAAACGTCTTCGAGTATAAAAGATTTTCAGAAATAATTCACGATAATTCATCTTTGATGATGTCGCTTTCGAGATAATACGAAAGTCGAGAAAAAGAGAAAGAGAGAAGGAAGAAATGATGAATAAGACGACGACGAAGCTTCGTTTTAAATGAGCATAGTTCTCCATTTTAATTGTTTAATAAAACATAATTACATATTTCGTATTCTCTTTCTCTCTCTCTCTCTTTCTCTCTCTTTTTCTTTCTCTATCTGATTAAAAGAAAAGGAAATAATTTAGATCACGTCTCGTTCGAGACAGATTTCTATAAAAAAATAAATAAATCAATAAATAATGTAGAGATAGGAAGATAAAGAAGATATAGAGATAAAGATATAGAGATAAGAAAATTAGAGTTATCCTAAAGAAAGGAGATTTCTTTGCTAATCAATCGCATTATCGGGATGATGCTGTGAAGACAAACAGATTACGATAAGTAGGTAATTATTGACTTTAGTATCATCGAAGGATAGTCCTTTGCAAATAGTTTCTAGTTCTTGAACGGATCCTTTCGTATTAGGTATCGTTAAGAGAAAGAGAAAGAGAAAGAGAAAGAGAAAGAGAGAGAGAGAGAGAGAGAGAGAATACACGTTAGTCTACAAGTTCTATTTAGAATAGAAAGGGATAAACATTGGATATATACACACATATTGATACACATATACAAATACAGAGATAGGTATATAGTTTGAGAGTGTTGACCCTGAGGCTTTACACGTGCGCGTATCAAGTGTAAATTACAGTAGTCGAAAGAGAAAAAATAGAAAAAGAAAGAGAAGAAAAAAATATTGGAAAAAAATAGAGAAAGAAACAGACGTATGGGTGTAGAGTATGTCCGTGGTACGGGTGTGTCTACTATTTTTTAAGTTGGCGAGTCTATAAATAAAATGGCGCACGTTCAAAGAAGTCACGCGTTATAATTCGTTGTTTAGTTTTATTTTTTAAAAGTCCTATCAATCGTTAGAATTAAAATTGATGGAGAACAATCGACAGGTCGTGGGTACTTGCATCGATCTTGATCCGATAGATCGGATTTAGAAACGAACGAACGAACGAACGAACGAATGAACGAACTCGTACTCGTTAAAGCTCGTTTTCAAGCCTTTGATAAATTCCGAGGATAAACGGTGGAAGGTAAACTTCATTGATCAACGCCGATAGAACTCTGTGTTGCTAATTTCTAATCGCATTTTCCGGATCGCTTTTCACTCTCCAACGAATGCGAATGTTACAACGTTAAAACTCGAACTAGCAACGAATAGTGTGTATACGTAGATACATACATACATACATACATATATATATATATATATATATATATATATATATATATATATTTAGGTACATGTAGGATGGACAGAAGGTGTTTAAACGATAATCAAAATTATCTATCTAAGTGATTTTAAAAAATCAATTATTTCGTTTCGAGACTTTTCAGCCTTATTTATAATTGGACATGTCATTTTAGAAACTGAAATTATATCATTGTTGTTTTATGATTTGAAGAGAGAGAGAGAGAGAGAGAGAGAGAGAGAGAGAGAGAGAATATACACACATACATACACATATATATACATGTACATATATTATAGTCTAACAAAGTTTCGAGAAAGAGTAATTGATTTTTAAAATCACTTAAGAACTTTTCACCCTTACCCTATGTGTATGTGTATGTATATATATATATATTATCTCTTTCACTCTTTCACTATTTCTCTCTCTCTCTCTCATTCTCTTTCGAAACAATAAAAATAAATAAGGTACAGAGAGAGAGAGAGAAAGTGAGAAAGAAAAAGAGAAAGAGAGCGAGAGCGTTAATTCGAAGTCACGCCACGGCTTTAACAGAACCAATAAATTTTCCTCCGAGCTCTCCTCTCTCTCTCTCTCTCTCTCTCTCTCTTTCTCTCTCTCTCTCTCTCTCTCTCTCGGTATGTACAACGAAACTCGCTCGGAAACTCGTTCGGAAGCGATTTGCATCGACGTTAGCACAGGCTGGTACTGACGCGTTTCTACTCTCACTCTCTCTTTCTCTCTTTCTATTTTCCTTTCTTTCTTTCTCTCTCTCTCTCCTCTCTCTTCCTCTCTCTCTCTCTCTCTCTCGTCGAAGACTCGAGAGAAGAGCCGATGAAAGGAGTTAAATGTAGGGGGATGGTGGGGTGGGTGGGAGAGGGGAAGGTGAGGTCAGTATTCGACAGCCTTTCCTTCTCGTTCTGAACTCTCGTTAGTTCAGAGAGATCGAGAGGACGAATGCGAACTAAAGTACGATTTATTAGGGAGAGGAAAAGCAGAAGCAGAAGCAGAAGCAGAAGCGGAAGAAGAAGAAGGAAAAAAGAAAGAGAAGAAAATGGAGTAGGAGCAATGGGAGAAGTAGAAGAGGGGAAAAAGAAAAAGAAAAAGAAAAAAATAATAACGAAAAGAAAAAGATCCGATTAGCTTCCACTCTCGAAGTAGACCACCACCCCTTTTTCTACCTCCTCTTTCTCTCTCTCTTTCTCTCTCTCATTATGTCTACTCTCCTTCATTTTTCTCCTCGAAATCCTTTTTCCGTTCGTTCCGTTCCACCCCTTCTTCATCCTACCCCATTCGAAGAGTCAAGTCGAAGTTTCGAATTAATTGGCTCGCGTTGAAAAAATGTCGATTGTATTAATTTCACTCTCGGTCTTGCTCACTCCTATTCTCTCTCTCTCTCTCTCTCTCTATATATATATATATATATATATATATATATATATATATATATCTTTCTATTTCCAAGCTTTTATTGAACATCCCTTCCCATTTGAAGCGATCATCAAGGCCACGTAGTTTAATTAGCGTTCGCCAAGTACGAGAACCATTTTTTTTGTCTCTCTCTCTCTCTCTCTCTCTATTTCTCTCTCTCTCTCTCTCTCTCTCTCTCTCAATGGCATAACTGGTTCGATGATTCAATGGCAATTAATCTCAATGTGACGTTACGAAGGAAAACTATTCTCTCGTCTACGATAAAACGGAGTAACGAATGGTGTTGGTAAGAGAAGTTGAGTTTCTGTTTGTATGGGTGAATGGGGTGGGGGAGGAGAGTAGAAGGTGGAAAGATGTAGGAAAGAGATAGACGAGAGATAGAGATAGAGATAGAGGTAGGCAGAGAACGAAAAGTTCTTTTTGTTCGTACAATACTCGTAAAGGGAATAACTTTTCCTACGTAGATATCTATTCTACTCGATAAAGAACGGACTTTATATTTTTTTTTATCTTTTTTCTTTATTTTTTTTTTTGTTATTCCTTCTCTTCATCTATTTTTTTTTCTCTTTTTTCTTTTTCTTCTTTTTCTTTCTTTTTTTTTTTTTTTGATATATATATCCTATCCTTCGATATATTCTTTTAAATCATCCACCAATCCAACTCTCATGCCATTAGCTTTTCTTTTTCTACGATTTAATCAATATAATTTCTATTTTTACGATTAATCGAATAATTCAAGAATATTTTTTTTTTTCTCGTATTTTGTTCGATAGTTTATATCCGTTCGTTTGCATGTAATAGTAAAACGGTTGTCTGATTGCTCTCTCTCTCTCTCTCTCTCTCTCTCTCTCTCTCTTTCTCTCTCTCTCTTTCTTTCTCTATCTATCTATCTATCTCTCTCGCTTTGTTTGTCTTTTTTCTTTAAATCTTTCTAGAAAAAGAAAAAAGAGTGTAGGAGTAGGGAATAGGAATATCGTATAGTAGTATATAAAAGGAAAAAAGAATATTTAAAAATCATTCCATATTCTGCCATTGTTTCCACGTTCTTTTACACATATCTGATACATGTATGTATCTATGTGCGTGCGTATGTAGATACATTATAGATATATGTATGTATCATATATCGAGTGCTAAACCGCAATCGCAAAACAAACATGGTTCGATGTAACAAGGTGCACGAACAAAGAAAAAAAAACGTAACTTGCATTGTGTCGTTTTAATATCGAACGTGATGGTTCGAATTTCTTTTTCTTTTTTGTTCTCCAATTCCGATCTCAACCTAGTCTCTAACTCTGATAAATATCTATGTTCATCATAAAACTATCATGTAAGTGTACAGATGTCACAACATAGTGCAACGTGAAAAAGTATGTAGATATTCGTATAACATTCGACATTTAAATATTCATCAGAAAATTTAGGAACATTAAACAGATTTTTTCTTTTTTCTTGATCATGATGGAAACATCTGATTTGAATATTAAATATATAAAAGAATTATTTTATTTTATCCAGAATAAATATTACATACTAACTTTTCTATCACTTGTCATCATAGAAAAGAAAAAGAAAAGAAAAAAAAAGAAAAGTAAACAATTTTGAATGGAACAATAATTTTGTAATATCTCAGAAACGTGTCAAAAACTTCACGTATGAATTGGATCACTTTCATGGTCTTGATTTAATTCTTTGAAAAAAGAAAAACAGAAAAAGAAAGAAAAGAAAGGAATGAAAGAAAGAAAGAAGGAAGGAAAATAAAAAAGAGAAGAAGAAAAGATCTAATCTTTATTTTTAATCAAATTCTTTTTTTTTTTCTTTTTCTTCTTCTTCTTCTTCTTCTCTTATCAACGTATCTATACTATATACATAGTAGTATACTTCCTTCAAAATTTTCATTTAAAACTTTTCACTTCTTATCTTTCGCTTTCAAGGGAATTTTCTTTTAGTTTTATCGTTGCAGCTGTGGCATCGAATAATATCACGCAAAAGTCACGTACTTTTTCATTTTCCACGAGGAACAAAGCGAAGACGTAGAAAAACTAAGGATGATCGTCTACGTTCCAAGATCGAAAAGCCATTGCAAGCTATATATAGTATATACATACATACATACGTACGTACATACATACGTACGTACATACATACGTACATACGTATGTACTTACACGTACGTATGTATATATGTATGTTTATGTATGTATATACATGTATATACAAGGAACGTACACATTTTCTTCTCGTAGCTTGATCGTAGCTATACTCGTAGCATTGCCCTGTCACGAATGCGCGAGACATTTTGACAGAACGCGAGAACGTGCGTGCCATGGCTTTGGCCATCGAGATCCATAGCTTAAGCTACTTTCACACACGTATCTTTCTTTTTTTCGATTTATTTCGAATGGATATGAACAACGATGGATATGAAAAACGATCAAATTTCACAGTCCGTTCTTTCCTTTTCTCTCTTTTCATTTTTTTTCTCATTCTTCTTTTTCTTTTATTCTTATATAATTATGTATTCTTTATTTATTTATTTGTTAGAATAAATATCTCGTTAGTTCATAATGAAAATTCATCTGTGTGAATAATTCTAAATCACGATCGAATTATCTACCCTTTGAAATGAACATTATCGTTCTGATAACAATGAAGTCGACCGTTATCTCTAAATGATCGTAACGATAAATGGGAAAATCACACGATATATATGTATGTATATATGTATATATATATTTATATACAATATATATATATACATATAGATACCTATGTATTAACATAGGATAGAATCGTTACTACGTCGGTACGCTGTAATTCTATCGATCATCATTTACACTGTAAATATTCAAATATCAGAATTTACCTAATTAACAGGTCAATCGGTGTTTATCTAGATAATGTGGGTCTTTCTCTCTCTCTATCTATCTATCTATCTATCTATCTCTATCTCTATCTCTATCTCTGTCACCCTGTAACAGTCGTGTTTGCGAATTATGCGTTTTACCCTAGTAGTTTGTTTACATTCTCTCTCTTTCTCTCTCTCTCTCTCTCTCTCTCTCTCTCTCTCTCTCTCTCTCTTTCTTTCTATCATTCATAGCAAACAGTGCTTGTATCAAAAAAACGTTTACGTATTTTATATATATATATCACGTTACGTATCACATTACGTTTACATGATTATATATATAATCATCAATAAAATCAATTTAACGATTAACAATCGGATGATAAAAATTATTAACAATGATATAAATTATCAAAAAGAAATATTACTCGTATACAAGATATTGGCACTTGTTGTTGCGATAATTGTTTGAAAAAAAAAAAAAAAGAAAAAAGAAGAAGAAGAAGAAAGGGGAAGGAAAGAAGAAAAACGAAAGAATGGAATGTGACGAAAAAAGTAAGGAGAAAGAATGAGTCAAAAAAAAGAAAAAGAAAGAAAGAAAAACCGTGGATGACGCTTAAACCGTGGATTTCGCAGTAGCTAAAGCCATTAATGTGCACGAACATGCGAGCGCTTTACGTGGGACGTTACTTACTAACATGCACCGGCTCGAAATCGATTCAGGAATGTCGACCGCCAATTCCTTTTTTATTTCAAGCGAAACGACCGATTGCCGTTTGCCGACACGTAACTACGACATACATCGTGTCTACCTACGAATCGAAAAAGGAGAACCATCCAAGAACAAGATAAAGAGAGACAGAGAGAGAGAGAGAGAGAGAGAGAGAGAGAAAATACAATAACGAGAGGCAGGTAATTAAGATATCTACCTATTTTTATTTCTCTCTTTCTCTAATTATCTGAATAGTTGTAAAATTATTACTATAATTATTATTTATCTATGCGTCACGTAAGTGATGTATTTTTTTCAATGACAAAGGCAAGAGACGCGAAAAAAGAATCAAAGAAAAAAATGGAAAAAAGAAAAATATGTTAGCTAGATTGGTTCAGTCAGCAATATAAGCATCATCATAATAATTATTATCATCATCATCGTCATCATCGTCGTCGTCGTCGTTGTCGTCTTCCTCGTCGTGATCGTCATCGTCATTATTATTATTATTATCATCAGGAGCTTCATCAGCATGATCATCATCCTGATCGTCGTCATCGTATTTCTTTCGTCCGAAGCTTCCAGTGGTTTTTCTCCTTCTTTACTCCTCCCCCTAGTATTTCTTCGTTCCTCTCATACAGCAAGAGCAATACCAACACCATCACCAACATCAACATCAACACCAACACCAACACCAACACCAACACCAATACCAATACCAATCACTAACATCAATACCAACGCCAGCTCCAGTACCAGTAACAGCAGCACCAGCAAGCAACAGCAACGTCTCCTATCCTTCCTCCTCCTCCTCCTCCTCTTCCTCCTCCTCCTCATCCTCCTCCTCCTCCTTCTTCTTCTTCTCCTCCTTCTCGTAAGTATTCCTGACCCCAGATATAACCTCCGCCTCGACGGAGCCTCTGCATGGCCATTAAGAAGCTTTGTGTGTAACGTGCAGGTTCACCGAGAAAGGTACTCCTAACCCTTTCCTCCAATCTCCTCCCCTCCCACCTCTTCATCTTCATCCTCATCCTCTTCCTCTCATTCTCTTCTTCTCATCCTCTCTCTCTCTCTCTCTCTCTCTCTCTCTCTCTCTCTCTCTCTCTCTCTCTCTCTCTCTGTCTGTCTTTCTTTGCTCTTTCTCTATCTTACCTTCAACGAGGACACGAAGTTTACAAGCACGTTCACCGAACGCACACAACATAAGGGTAGGAGGAGAGATTGGAGGGTGGGTGAGAGGTATGGAGGGTGGGAGGGTGGGGGATAAGGAGACGAAACTACCGAAGTTTTCTTTACTCGACGGATAGCACGATTAACCGGCAGGATGGCGCCGCGATACTAATCATCCTCGTTATTCTGTACCACCGAGAATGCAACGAGAGAAGCTACCGAACAAGAAGAAGAAGAAAAAGAAAAAAAAGAGACAAAAAGGAGAAGGACGAGGGGAAGGAGAAACTTGACTCTTGTACTCTACTACTCTTTGATTTTTCTTCTTCTTTTCTCTTCTTTCCTTTTTTTCTTTTTCTTTTCTTTTCTTTTTTTTTTTTTTTTCTTAATTATTTTCTCTCTTTTCTTTTTTTCTTTCTAAATCGTTCAGTGATATCGTCGAGTATAAATAAATTCTTCGTTTTTTTTTTATCATTAATTAGTGCAGAATGAATAAATAATTTTTATTTATCTTGCAGTAGCACGATCGCAATCGTTCGTTCTTTCCTTTCTAAATCTATTGGTCAACGATATCACGAACTCGAATACATCGTTTCTTGATTATTAATTAGTGTTGAATAAATAAATAATTTTTATTTACCAGCAGTAGTAATAGTAATAGTAATAGTAGTAGTAGTAGTAGTAGTAGTAGATCGATCGCAATCGTTCGTTCTTTCCTTTCTAAATCTATTGGTCAATGATATCACGAACTCGAATACATCGTTTCTTGATTATTAATTAGTGTTGAATAATTAAATAATTTTTATTTACTAGGATAGTCGATCGAAATCGTCCGTTGTTTCTTTTCTAAATCTAGTGGTTGGCGGTGATATCACGAATTCGATTACTTTATTTTTTTCATCATTAGTGTCGAATGATTATACAATATTGATTTAGTAATTTTTTAGATCGCAATCGTTCGTTCTTCCTTTTCTAAATCTGGTGATCGATGATATCAACGAACGCGAGTCCTCGTTTTTGATTATTTATCAGCAACACTTTTTTTTTTTTACAACTACGTAGATCCCAAGCGTTCGTTCTATATGTTCCAGTAAAATTTTGATCAAAATTTACGCTCGACTCCGTTGTAATAAAATTGACCAATAAGGAGTAATGTGTGTATTGGGATTTTTTATATTTTATATTTTATATCCAAACATAAAATACGCACATAGATAAATACGCGTACGCAACAATAATAGTACACTATTAGTTTAACCATCTAGCAATATTAAAGTTTCGCAATAAAAAATACTTTATTTATTTAAATATAAAATATTGAGAAAATTCCGACACGTTGATCTAACCCAATAAAATACCTAGATGTAATAATAGTTATTATTAATTAAGTAAACACATCGTTTTTTCGAAGAATCACAACCGAATTCAATATTTTTTTAAACCTCTATAAAAACTTTTATAAAAAAAGAACTATATATATATATAAATATAAAAAATTAAGCAATAAAATATTAACGTTTTTTAAAACCCATAGGATCTTCTATATATATATATATATGTATATATATATATATATATATATATATATATATAAAATAAAATGAAGGGAGAAGAAAAGAAAAGAAAAGTAAAAAAAAAAATTAAGTGAACCAAGACAAGTTCGTCTGATGTAATAAAACTCATAGGTTCTTCAAATGTAGTTTCGTTCTGTATCAGGAAACAAACCAACAAACCAAGAAGTAAAATAAAATGAAAGAAAATAAAATAAAAAGGAAAGATTGAACAGTACTCTCTCTCTCTCTCTCTCTCTCTCTCTTTCTCTCTCTTTCTCTATTTTTTTTTTTTTACCTCTAAGAATTTTCCATCACCGTCCGTTTCGTTTCCTCTTCGTTCTTTGTTTCCGTCAGTTTAGAAAACTACAACTTCAGAATCGATCAGACCAGTGGCATTACTTCTTCCTTAAAGTTAGAGAAAGTATTTCGATTTAATCGTCCTTATGCCAAACTACAATTAACGTTCCTACGAAGAAAGAAACGTACGTAAAAATAGAAATAGAAATAGAAATAGAAATAGAAATAGAAATAAATAAATAAATAAATAAAAAGAAAGAAAAGAAAGAGAAGCAAAAGAAAAGAAAAAGAAAAATTTTTATGTTCAGATTCGTTCGTTATTAAACATTTCCAATTGTTACAATTAATTACATCTTTTAATTTTTTTTCTTCAATCGATTACTATAATAATTTGAGAATTTCAGTAGAATTATTAACAATTGCTGAAGAAAGTACTACTCAATTTATACAGTACTTTCATATGCTTATTAATCCTGAAATCTATATAATAAACCTGATATGACGATATATATTGCTTCGAGTATATTGCTTGCATTTTGATTTCCTCTTTTATTGTTGAAAATTGTTCAATTTCGTTAAATCGTCGCGTTTAGAAAAAGTAATAATAAAAAAAAAAAGAAAACATTTACGATTTTCCAATTTGATATTATAGAAGATGATACCCAGATTAACGATAGATCAAATTATTTTTTTAAATTATTTTTTATATTACTAACTTATCGATCTCGATTGCATTTAAAACGAATGGATTTTGTTTCTTTTTTTTTTTATTTTCTTTTTCTTTTCTTTATGTTCTTTGATATTAACTATGAATGCAGATGCACGAAATATGGAAATTCTCTTGGATAATTCTTACACTCTTAATCATTTTCTTAATATCCTTAAAAGGAACAAAGAAACAAAATGATGAAGAAAGAAAAAAGAAAGAAAGGAAGAAAAAATAAAGAAAAAAAGAACAAGTAAAGAAACAACAATAACAACAACAACAACAACAACAACAACAACAAATGATGATGTCGTCGTGAGATGTTGCGTTGTTTGATCAGTATCCTCGTAGATTACTGTTATTATCATTCAGGTAAGAAGCGGTCTGACCTTTTTATTAAAATCACGAGTAATTCTAGCTGGTAGAAGAAAAATAAAGAAAGAAAGAGAAAGAGAGAGATAGAGATAGAGATAGAGAAAGAGAAAGATAGACAGATGAAAAGAGATAGAGAGAAAAGCCGCGGAATCTTCTCTTCTGTCGTCATTTTCGAAACACGAAGGAGAGAAAAAGAGAAGAAGAGAAAAAGAGAAAGAGAAAGAAAAAGAGAAAGAGAAAGAGAAAGAGAGAGAGAGACTCGTCCATTCTCCAAGATTTAATTTGCAACCCCTCTCCTTTAACCCTGCCATCGTGCAACCTAACTGATCCTCCTCACCGCACACCCCTCGTCCAACCCACCCAACTCCCCCTTTAACCGCGACCACGAATGAGACTCTCGCGGTAAAGTCCAAGGAAATGAAGCAGTGCGACGATGCAAGCCTGCTGCACCTGGGTTTGCGAAGACACGAAACAACGCGGAGAGGAACGAGAAGTAAAAGTCGTTAACGACGACGTTTCTTCGACGTAACATGGATTTAAAAGAATATTAGAGAGAGAGAGAGAGAGAGAGAGAGAGAGAGAGATATTGGA
Source organism: Vespula vulgaris (assembly GCF_905475345.1). Taxonomy (NCBI): domain Eukaryota; kingdom Metazoa; phylum Arthropoda; class Insecta; order Hymenoptera; family Vespidae; genus Vespula; species Vespula vulgaris. Next base: position 16,103,025 of record NC_066587.1, read on the forward strand.
TAGAGATCTTCTCCTCTCGTTGCTAATACTACGAACAATTTCAGACAATAGAAATAAATTACTGTGTTCTCATTGGAGTAGTTTCATTCCGCATCGCTATTACGTTGTCACGTGAAAAGGAAATTTCTGTTTCTTTCTTTTCTTTTTTTTTCTCTCCTTCTCTATTTTTTTTTTCTTTTTTTTTTTTTTATTCCTTCGAGATTCTCCTGCGAAATCGCAGCTAATCAGTGTGTGTGTGTGTGTGTGTTTGTTTGTTTGTGGTATACTCGTGCGCATGTTTAGAAAGCAAGAAGGAGATAATAATAGTTTCTTAAGATATATGTTCTATATTGAAAGTATGTATTTCTGTATGGAAAGTAAATTATAAAATGACTGAGAGAGAGTTACTTGTTGTTGTTGTTTTTTTCTTCTTATTTTCCTCTTATAGAGGAAGCTAATGAAGCGATTGTTAATATGCGAGGAAAAGTTGATATTCCTTTGATACTAAGACACATATTGTACGTCGTATGACATCAAGGAAATGATGAGTGATAGATAGAAAAAAAAGAAAAAAAAGAAAAGAAAAGAAAGGATTTGTATCGAAGAAAGTTCAAATTGATATTATTTGTGTAAGTTATAAAATGACTATGAGAAAAATATGTGATCATGTGATACATAGGCAATTATATATATATATATATTATTTTTTTTGGTAATCTTAATTATTAACATTATTGAATTCGTCAATAAAATTGAATGGAGTCATTCTGCTCGATCTAATCTGTCGATCGTGCACGCAAATTATCTTTGAAAAGAAATAATTAAGAAAAAAAAAATAGAATAAAGAAAAAAGAGATTTAAACTAATACAATGTTTTGTTCTAATTAACAGGTGGTGGTGGAAAGTTCGAGTTTAGCCCTTGAGTATGGCGACCTGGCGATCGACCCTGATTCACCCGTGAACCCGGACTTGCTCTTCGACTCGCAACTGATGCACCTGTACGTACTCACGAGGCAGACAGTCTCGAAGGTCAAAGTGCAAGAGTGTTCGGTTTACAAGACTTGCTGGGATTGCTTGGGTGCTAAGGATCCTTACTGCGGTTGGTGTTCCTTGGAAAATAAGTGCAATTTACGAAGCGACTGTCAAGACGCCGCTAAGGATCCACTTTATTGGATACCTTACAAAAGTGGTAGATGTACTACAATAACATCGGTAACACCGGATCAACTTCAACGTACTACAGCAAGAACTTTGGAATTGGTTATCGATAATCTTCCAACATTGTCGGGACAATTTCTTTGTGCATTCTCAGCATTGGATAAGACACTGATAACTAATGCATCGAGAAAACCCTATGGAGTTAATTGCACAACACCAAGAACCGATCTTTTACCATCCATACCACCTGGCAAACATCATTTTACCGCAAAACTCTCAGTCCGTATGACCAACGGGCCAGATCTCGTTGCAACCGATTTCACCTTTTTCGATTGCAACACGTACAGCTCTTGCACCCAATGCGTATCCTCGGATTTCCCTTGCGACTGGTGCGTGGACGGACACAGATGTACACACGATACGGCTGAAAATTGTCGTAACGATATACTCGTCACTGGTGTCAACGTAAGTCGTACGATGTCTGATACTTGAAAGATTTCGTTTCTCTATGATGATGACGACGACGATGATGATGATGATTTGTTTTTTTTTTTTACCACAGCGAATGGGACCGAGTTATAGAAGTGGACCAGGCTTTTGTCCGACTATCAATTCTACGGATTCGCAAGAGATCCTTGTGTCTTCTGGTATTAAGAAAGCAATACGAGTGAAAGTGCATATCATAGGGGTAAGTTCAAAATTCATCGTCGGATGAATGTTTTCTTTTTCTTTTTTAGACGACTGAAATAATTAATTCGATGATTCAATGATGACGATTATTATTAATGAATGAATTTGTTTGCTATCAATGATAACGAAATATATTTTCAGCAATTCATCATACAAACACGATTCGTCTGTCAGTTCAATATCGAGGGTCGTGTGACCAGTGTAAACGCGAGACTTTTGGCTGACACAATCTACTGCGATGAGACAGAATTTTCTTACACGTCTCGTGCACCGAATATCACTGTACCATTCGCAGTAATCTGGGGTGGCTCGAAACCTTTGGATAATCCGGACAATATCCACTTGGTGATATACAGATGTCGTGATATGGCGGACAACTGTGGTATGTGTTTAGCTCTGGCACAGAAATATGGCTGCGGATGGTGTCAGAGTTCGGATAAATGCGAGGTCAAGGATCAGTGCGATCGTGGTTCAGGTCCGTGGCTGGATAGAAATCAAACTTGTCCAAATCCAGAGATACATAAGTTCGAACCACAAATGGGACCATGGGAGGGTAACACCAATATCACGATAAGTGGTATAAATCTTGGCAAAACGTTCAAGGTATTTACGACCTATGTATATTCAAAAATATGTTTCGTAAAAACGGATAGTTTTTCTTTCTTTTTTTTTTTTTTTTTAAGAGTTCCATGAAAAATTTTAAAACGCGTTTCGCACGCTTCGAAAAGTTTTACTTCGTGCGGCGTCAGATAGTTTGATCTATTCGTTATTAAAATTTGCAGGACATCTACGGTGGAGTGACGGTAGCAGGAATAGTATGTCAACCGTATTTCGAACTATACATTCGTACGAAACAGATAGTTTGTCGCGTCGATGGTCCGGGTGACTTAAAAGATAGACGTGGTCCTGTGATCGTCAAGATCGAAAATTTCCATGGTCAATCGGAGACCGACTACGAGTTCGTAGATCCAAAAATAATTTCTATATCACCTAAATATGGGCCATTGAGCGGTGGAACGGTAATCAAAATAACTGGACAATATATGAACGCTGGTAGCAAGATTCGTGCTTACATCGACAAGCTTCCTTGTTCGATAATAAGCGCGGAACCTAACGAAGCCCTTTGCGTGACCAGTGCCAGCGACAGGAAGAGAAGCGGCACGTTGAACATGACCTTTGACGGTGGTCATCGTCTTTACGATGGTTTCTTCGAGTACGTAGATGATCCAACGATCAAAAGCGTGGAGAGCGGTGTGGCAAGTCAGGTAAAGATACCCAAGGGTATACCAGCCGGTGGTATAAAGATCTCGGTAACTGGAAAAAATCTGGGGTACATTCAGAGCCCGCAAATGTACGTCTATTACGACGAGAAGATGTTCGTGTCGGAATGCAAGGTGATCAGTCAAGAAAGTATGATATGCAAGTCACCTACGATCGAAGTCCCTGAAAACGTGATGCTCGATGCTGAGAAACCTCACCCGTTGGAATACGGTTTTCGAATGGATAACGTAACCGGCGTACAGAATCTCACACTGCACGGTTTCAATGCATTCCTACTCTATCCAAATCCGATTTACGATGTCTTCGATGAGGAGGTGAAGTACTACAAGAGTGATTACCTGACGATCAACGGTCAACATCTGGATCGAGCTTGTCAAGAGTCCGACGTGGTCGTACAAATTGGTAATGCCTTCTGCAACGTAACCTCCTTGTCAAGGCAACAATTGACCTGTCGGCCACCATTGACCCAACCACCGGCACTAGATTCCGAAGGACTTCCTAACAAGCAAGAATTGCCAGAGGTGATAGTGATCGTAGGCGGTACGCTTCGTTATACAATTGGAAAGCTCAGTTACGCTTTACCAGCTGGCTTGAATGGTCCGTTATCGAAGCCAGCGCTTATCGGTGTAATAGCCGCTATTGTTATATTAGTATTCGTCTTCATCGCATTCCTTATAGCTTATAGACGAAAATCAACGGAAAGTAACAGAGTATTGAAGAACATGCAAGAACAAATGGACATCTTAGAGTTACGCGTAGCTGCCGAATGCAAAGAGGCTTTCGCCGAATTACAAACGGAGATGACCGATCTTACCGGTGATTTAACGAGCGGTGGTATACCGTTCCTCGATTATCGCACTTATGCGATGATGATACTCTTCCCAAGTGACGACAATAGTCCGGTACTTCAATGGGACAGACCTGAGTTGGCACGCAAAGAGAAAGGTTTGCGTTTGTTTGGTCAATTGATCATGAACAAAACCTTTCTCTTACTTTTCGTTAGAACATTGGAAAGTAATCGTTACTTCTCGATGAGGGACCGAGTCAACGTGGCCAGTCTCATCATGGTTACTCTTCAAAGCAAAATGGAATATTGCACGGATATTCTAAAAACACTTTTAGCCGATCTAATCGAGAAGTGTACGGAAGGAAAGAGTCATCCGAAATTGTTTTTGAGAAGGTAAATGATAATGATTTATACAAAATGATCGCTACAAAATATTTATCATTTTTTATATGGTTGTTCGAATAATTATAATAAATCTTTTCTTTCTTTCTTTCTTTCTTTCTTCGAATATTCCAGAACGGAAAGCGTCGCAGAGAAAATGTTGTCAGCTTGGTTCACCTTCCTACTCTACAAATTTATGCGCGAATGTGCTGGCGAGCCATTGTACGTACTCTTCAGAGCAGTAAAACAGCAGGTCGACAAAGGTCCGGTTGATGCGATCACGTCCGAGGCACGTTACTCCTTGTCCGAAGAGAAATTGATCAGACAGTCTATCGACTTTAAACCGATGGTAAGAAAAAAGAAAAATAAAACAGACGTACACATACAGACGATACTCTTTAACTAATGTAATATTACAAGAGAGATCGTAAGTACAGCTTTCAAAGGGTTCTTCGTCAATCCTGTTGACATTACCTTTTTTCTTTTTCTTTAATTTCTTTCTTTTTTTTTTTTATTTTTCATATATAGACCGTTTACGTCTCCATATCGCAACAAACTGCTTACGTCGGTGGAATCGATCCAAATACGGAGAACGTACCTGTTAAGGTTCTCGACTGCGACACGATATCTCAAGTTAAGGAGAAGGCATTGGATACCATTTACAGAGCTACGCCTTACAGCCAAAGACCCAGGAAGGATGATTTAGATCTTGGTAAGAGATCATCCTCTCTCTCTCTCTCTCTCTCTCTCTCTCATCTTGTTTTTATATCTTATATATATATATATCCGTTCTTTATGTACGTACAAGAAATATATACATAGAAATACATAAAGTATATTTCTTATATATATATATAATATTATATAATATATTATATAATATATATTCCATTCCTTATATACGTATGTATATAAGAAATATTCTTATACATACGAGAAATATATATGTATATATTTTATTTTATATAGATATATATATATTTGTGTATACATATATACGTATACTGGTATATTCACTTTTTTGCTTTTATATTAGAATGGCGAACCGGAGCATCTGGTAGATTGATCCTTTATGACGAGGACACAACAACAAAGACGGAAGGAGAATGGAAAAAACGAAATACTTTGAATCATTACAGGGTACCGGACTCAGCCTCGCTAAATTTAGTATCTAAGCAATCCTCCATCTACAATCTATCGATCTTATCTGAAAAAACGGACAAATCTCACAAATACGAAACATTGAATCTGAGTAAATTCAGTTCGGCCAGTCCGCCATTGTCACGTGCGACATCGCCATTGAATCAAAATCACGACGGTGGTATGAAATGTTGGCATCTTGTTAAACATCACGATACTGATGCTAGGAAAGAGGGTGATCGTGGTAACAAAATGGTCTCTGAAATCTATCTAACGAGGTTACTCGCTACCAAGGGTACACTTCAAAAATTCGTCGACGATTTATTCGAGACAATATTTAGCACTGCCCATCGAGGTTCGGCGCTTCCTCTTGCTATTAAATATATGTTCGACTTTATGGACGACCAAGCGCTACAACATGGCATATCCGACCCCGAAGTGGTCCATACATGGAAAAGTAATTCGTTGCCCCTAAGGTTTTGGGTTAATCTTATTAAAAATCCAAATTTCATCTTCGACATACACAAGTCGAATATCGTCGACTCGTGTCTATCCGTCGTGGCACAGACGTTCATGGATAGTTGTTCCACGTCGGATCATAGATTAGGTTTGTTATTTCACGTTTATTATTCGTCGTAATTTAAAATTTGAAATATTCATTAATTTCGTATAATATTTATGCACGTATAAATCTGATTGTTTATTCTTTAAAAATTAAAGATATCACGTAGAATTGTAACTATTATTATAAATGTTAATGTGACTTTTTTTTTTAATGGAGCATTTTTAAATTAAATCATTTTCCAAATAAATTACTGATATATAAATATTTAAATTACAAATATATATATATATATATATTTCTATCTTTATGATTTGATATTATTTTTCTTTCTCTCTCCCTTTCTTTAGGTAAGGACTCACCGAGTTCGAAGTTGCTTTATGCGAAAGACATTCCAGTGTACAAAGAATGGGTAGAACGTTACTACTCGGATATCAAAGTCATGCCAGCCATATCCGATCAAGACATGAACGCTATGCTTGCCGAAGAATCGAGGGTATTACTCAAATTCCTATTTTTTTCTTTCTTCCTTTATTTATTTATTTATTTATTTTTTCTTCTTTGTAATCCTCTATAACTCAACTTTGCTTCTTTATAAAAAAAAAAAAAAGACACGAGATGGATCAAAAATTCCTAGACGTTTTAAAAAAAAAGAAATTACTCTTCTTTTTGTCTACTTGTTTTTCTTTCTTTTTTTAAGGCTTCAAACATCTCTTATTTTTCTTTCTTCCAAATTGTAAAACTAAAGCTTAGCTTTAGCTTTTAGATCGTAAAAGTTGAGCATGTCCTGCGAGACGAGTTATAGAGGATTAACAAAAAAAAGAAGAGGAAAAAAAGGGCCAATATTGTTGCTACTATCGTTACACCGAAAAATAAGAAATAAAAATTCACAAGCCAATATATTTCTCTTCTTTTGTAATCCTTGCAGTTACATACAACGGAATTCAACACGAATTGTGCCCTATACGAACTTTACACATACGCGGGTAAATACAACGAACAGCTGATAGTTACTTTGGAGGAGGACGAGTTTTCGCAGAAGCAAAGATTAGCGT